>NC_016091.4:6363115-6652740 GCF_000004515.6 Glycine max
ATATTTCTTTTCATCATTTACAATTCAAAGTTAACTCTAGAGTATAGTATTACTATCAAACTCTAATAAGTTAAGACATTATATAATTTAAGAAACTCTTTTCTTTTTTCATTTTTGTTGCCTTGATCAATGTTTTAATTCTATCATAGAGCTCAAACTCATTACCTAAAATTGATGAATTTATTCTTTATTAATGATTAATACCACAAGTATTTAATCATATCTAATATTCATTCAATTAGTGTCCTAAGATATTAGGTGTTCGAAATTGAAATATAACAAATAACTTTAACTACTATGATAATATTTTATATTTCTTATTGAGAATTTCCTATTGACATATTAAGATAATATTCACTATTAGGATTTCTCAATTTAGTCGGTTCAATGATGACATCCACATATATCATCTCTACATGCAATTTAATAAATGAGATTTATTAATCTTTATCCAATAAAAATCATTACATATATATTGATTTATCCGAATAATTCTGTGCAACAGGCCTTGTGCAACAGAGATATACTGCAACGGCCCATTAGGTTGCATATTATAGGAAACTGCTTGGGGCTCCCAGCATTTTTGTTGGGGCACCCACAGTTTTCATAAATTCTGAAAATATCCTTATGGATATTTTCAGATATAAATTATAGCAGTAGTTTTTCATTTCTGCAGCGCTATTTTTTTTCGCAAAATTTTGGTCTTATAGTGTAAGTTGTTTCCGCTAAGGTAATTTTCGAAGCGTATTTAATCTCCAGTGGTGTACGAGTGTTGTTCAGGAGTATATGATCAAGTTTGGTCGATTTTCATCGCTGGAGAAGAAGAGGTACGTGAAAAAAAAATTTAAGAACTTATGGATTGACAATTCATATTCATACGGATTGTCAATCCGTATGGTTCACACGAATTGTTAATCCGTATGAACCATACGGATTGACAATTCGTAGATTTCTAATTTTTAAAAAATTATGAATAAAATTATATGAATTATAATTTTAGCAACTTTAAAAATAATTTGTTTGTAATAATTTTAGCAATTGTGTGAATTTTTTTAAATAATTTTAGCAATTTTAAAATATTGATTTTGTGATATTATTTTATAGTGGTATAAAAAAAGTATTTAGTAATTAGATTGTTAAAAAAAATTATAATATATATAAACTTTTAAAAAATTATTAAAACTAACATTAAATTGCTTAAAAATTAATTTAGTGATTAATTGAAAATAATTTAATTCATAAACATGGTCAAATGAATTACTAAAAGATATTGTTTGTCGCATAATGTTACTTCAATATTACAAAAAAATTATGATCAACACATACTAAAATAACTATTATATAAGAAACTGGTAACTAACAAAGGGATAATATTAGACAAATTGTTTGTAGTAAAAACATAGTTAAGGAATTCATAATAATTAAAAGGAATAATGTTTCAAGTCCTAATAATGTTGAGTTTAATTCATAAGCATGACCAAAATAAAACATGGTTAACTGTTAGATCAAGGAATTCAAAGACAATTTCCATGCCAGCTTTGAAGGATTGAGTTTCACAAAAGTATTTCCATTCAACTCCAATTTTAGTTGTTTTTCTCCGGTGATTGAACACAATCCGACATTCTGCAATGTCCTCCAAATTCAAATTAGTTTAGCCTTTGTCTTTAAGAAAAATAATGCATGGTGCTTAGAACATCCTTATATTAAGAATAATATTATGTCAGCAATTTGTGAAATTTATAACTTGCAAGATAAAGAATTGCTAGTAACTAAATTGGAAACTTGCTTACCAGGTTGCTATGGGTAATTTTGTGCGGAGTGAGATATACCTTGAAAGTGACAGAATTTGACACTTGATGATATAATGAGTGTCATCCTGGAAATGATTTTGGAAGGGTATTACTCCTGAATATGGTAAGAAAGAATACACTCTTACCATAATGAGTTAACGACACTTAATGATCTCCGATCAGGTGATAAAAATCTCTTAGTGTTATCCACCCTGCTACAATGGTTGGTTGTCCAAATCTTGGTTGTAGACAACGGTATGAAAATTTTCATCCTTGCCAATGAAATGCCATAAACGGTCAAGTACGTATTTCCATCTCACAACAAATGACCTACTAACTTCACCATAAATCTATATTTGAAAAAGATAAAACATTAGAATGAGACAAATAGGTTGGTTAGTTGCAAAAATTAACAGAATAATGATATGTTAATTAAATCAAAATGAAGATGAGCTGGTCCTTGACGTTAACGGTGTTTAAAATAACATTTGGTGGAACTACGACCTTCAGCATGATCTTGGCCATTTCACATTATTGTCCGTGCTCTTCATTTGTTAATTCTGACATAATTCACATTCAAGCATGATATTTAAGCAGATTATTATACAGTGATATAACAAAATTGATATTCAATTAGCAATCATGATGAACGCCAATTCATTCTTAGCAATTGGCATAATTATTAATCTATTAACTTGACATATATTCGAAAGAAAAATGATTTCAAATAAAACTGTTAAGTAACAGAAACATAAGCTGAAACAGACATATAGATGTTGTTCCAAAGCATATAGTTACTGTAAACTGACACAAGTACATTCATTAAACAATTTTAAGCATTGGGAGAACATGACCAAAATTAGTCATCAGAATTACATAATTTTTTTCATCATTAATGTCAAAGTAGATGAATGGAAAATAAGCTCCTTTACATAGCGTAGTATAAAGCTCTACTTAAAACCATTAAGAATTGAGTTTCAAGCCTTCATGACAAAAATTTTAAGATATGTGACTAACATAAAAGAGCAAATAGTCCAGAACAAGTGGCATATTCTTAATGAGACGATGAGTCAGGCAATATCATATTACTACTCGTCAGGGTATTTGACAACAATTGACCAAACATAATGTCCTACTGCTAAAGTTAACTAACTACAGATATGTCACATGTGTGAATAAACATATCACGTATGTGTGTGTGTGTATATATATATATATATATATATATATATATATATATACTCGTGTGAATGGTACTAATATTTTGACACAAATTTCAGCCTCTGATGTAAACATAGAGACAATAATATGAAAGGTAAACATTCTTACTAGGCAGAGTCGCAAGAACCATTTTCAGTTCCTCGTTGAGGGTGCTTAACCATGATGGCGGTGGAGCAGAGCCTGAATGTCCTGCTTCTTGCTTCATCAATTATGAAATATATTTTAAATTTTGGTCAACAATCTGTATGGTGTCTACACTAAAATTTTTGAACCAATTAACTAATTTTTTTTACAAAATAACCAATACTAAAAAAATTATAAAAAATAACTAACAAAATTTTTACAAAACATAATTACACAAAAAAAATTTAAAAAATATTTTTGGAGCTTATTATTTTCAATTAAAGATAAATTTTAAAAAAACCATACAAATCATTGATCCGTATGAACCATACAGATCAGCGATCCATATGGTGTCTACAATAATTTTTTTTATAAAATAACCAACACTAAAAAATTATAAAAAATAACTAACAAAAATTTTACGAAACATAATGACACAAAAAAAAATGAAAAAAATAATTTTGAGTTTATTGTGTTCAATTTATAAAAAAAACCATATGGATCAACAATCTGTATAGTATCTACACTAAAAAAATTTGCAAAATAACTAAAATAGTTTTTTACAAAATAACAACAAAAAATTATAAAAAATAACTAAACAAAAATTTTATGAAGCATAACAACACAAAAAAAATTTAAAAATATTTTCAAGTTTATTATTTTCAATTAGAAAAATTAGAAAAAAAAATACCTTACGAATTAGTAATCCGTATAAGCCATACGGATCAGTAATCCGTATGGGTCATACGAATTACCAATCCGTATGGAGTTTTTCCCACAAAACTCCAGTTTTTCGATAGCGCTTTGTACAAACAACAACAACAAACAACACCAAACACAATCATTTAACAACATCCACAATAACCACTTGAGAGGGAACCAACCACTTACCTCGAAGAAGATGACCCACCAAGAAGACGAAATGGAAAGAGGAAGAAGTGATGTCGGGACTAAGATGAAGACGAAAGAAGAAGGAGCGGTGCCGGAGAAAAATTAATAGTGACTCGTACGGACGAGTCACTTTAACTTTTTGTATCAAAATGATGAAGGAAATTTTAGTCCTTTCACCAACATTTCTGGGTGTCCCAACAAAAATGTTGGGTGTCCAAAGCAACACTCCATATTATATGGTGTTAGTTCTTTTTTTCTTGACACAAAAGAGGCTTTTACTTGGTGCGCGTTTGCGTTTCTTTATATTTTAATATCTTTGTCTTCTCAAGTTGTGCTATAAAGAGAAGAGAAATAAGATAAATAAAAATAAGATAAAAATAATTTTAAAAAGAGAAATAAAATAGAAATAACATTGCAACTTAACTGTCTTCAAACTCTCTCCTGTTTGAACCAAACACAGTGTTTAACTGAAATGCTTTTTTTATATATAAAATTTAAGAGTCATTAGCCCACAGCTAGGCCTCACACGACTTTGTAAGATTTTATAGTCTTGTGGTTTTGTCTCATGTGCTCTAAATTGAAGAGGATGGGCCGATTTGAATTGATAGCTCTATTTGCTCTAGATTATATATGAACATGTTTTTTTAATAAACATTTCATTAATATTTTTTTTCTATTTTTTTCTATCACATCATAATTAATATTTTTGTAGTAAAAAAACACTTCTTATATTTATATTTTTTCCCCTATTTATTTATCACTTTAGGTGTTAAGTAGTATATGAATGTCGGTTAATCATTTTTCTTTTTTTCCTCTCGATTATTTTTTTTAACCCAATATACTAATTAACACCCAGTGAAAAAATAATAAATTTCATAGAAAATGTGATTTGACATATAAAAAGAGATAAAAATAAATAAGAGATATTTTATAAGTGTTAAAAAAATATGAATGTGAATGTATCTTTTTTTTTCTGTCACTTTAATCTCTTCTCTAATAATTCTGTTAAACTTAAAAGAATTAAACAGCAGAATATGAAAAATGTGCTTCTCTCTGTTTTCATTTAGAAACATTGAAGCCCTTATAAATAGGCAAATTACATAATTGAAAATTCTAATAGATAAGACCCATGTACTCCAAAACATGATATCAACTAACCACTAAGTCTGCTGACTATAACAGAAAAAGGAAGCTGCAATGTAGTACATGAACTAACTCTTAAACTCTAGGCCACTCACAAGTCACAACTGACTCAATTTTAAATAAATAAATTGAAAAATAATAAAGATAAACTCTGCCAACAAGTTCATCCTTTTCATCTTTGTCGTTATTAATTGATCCTGGAGCTGACACCTTTTCTAGTGTGTCGTGGTTCAGCAGAATGCTTGGTTTTTCAAGGTGTCTTTGTACTTAGGCTGGTAGGGTTGTACGCGTGACCTTTCTATTTGTTGTTTTTTGAACGGTTATTTCAAGGGTGCTTCCTAGTCTGATATGCATATAGCAACAGGATAGTTTTGTTGCATCTTAGATTTTTATTACCACTGTTTTTTGGTTTTCTTTTCGACCTTCCTTGTTGTAATGCTTGATTCTTTCTTTGTAGCAAAAAAAGGCTGTGCGAATAGCAACCCTAAATTTTTTATTTTGTACTAAAGACTAGTGTCGTGGTCCAACGCAAGATCGCCGTGCACCGGAGAACACCAGGGCCTCACAAAAGCAAAAGGAATTAAAAATAATAATTTAAATATATTTTTAGTTCCTTAAATATGAGGGCCTATGATTTTTTAGTTCCTTAAATTAAAACTTGCATTTTTTAGTAATTTAAATTTGTGAAATATTTTTTCAATATTTCATACATTAAAAAAATCACCACAAATTTTGTATTTAAATGGAAAAAATCAACTAGGAGAGACTAAAGAAACATTTGGCATAATTAGGGATTAAAAATAACTTTCAATGCATCCATTCAACTAAGGTTCATCTAGTAAAATGTATTTTTCACTTTGTATTTAAGTCATCTAAACCTTAATAATAAAAATTCAATTCTCAATGTGCATGCACCTGATCTTTTGGCTTGAAACTCTATAATTCTCACCCTCGAGCCAAAAGAGAAATATCCTCCAATTAATTTGAGAGTGAACAAACTTCCCCTCCAAGGAAGTATCTCCCAACACTTCCACAATGTTAAAAAACTTTACTTTCTTCTTCACTTTGTTATCATGGTTCCTCTTCAAGACTTGATTATCCAAATAGCAAAGGTTATCTTTATTTTTCTGTCTTTGCAACACCAAGTATCTTCCCTTGTACACTTTGCATCCCCACTTTGAACTAACATATTTGTACCCTTGTGATGTCATCTCCCCCATAGAAATCATATTGACAACAGCAGAAGGTACAAACCTCACATTTGAGAAAGTTCGAATAACACCATCATGGAGCTTCATCCTCACACTCCTTGTGCCTTCAACCTTCATTTTTCCACCATCCCTTAACTTGAAATGGTCGAATTCTCCATCAATTTTCAAAGTATCAAACATCTTTTGATCTCTGCAAATGTGTTTTGAGGCAGCAGAATTCATCACCCATCTTGTTTTATCAACCTCGACATTTGTTGCAAAAAACACATCATCTTCATCTTCCACACTTTTTACTACATTAGCTTGGGAATTGGCACCATCTTTGTTCATATCTCTTAATTTCTTCAAGTTCTCTTTCATTTGTTTGCATCTCACTTGCACATGACCATTCTCACCGCAATAGTAACATTGTATGTTGCTCATATCTCATTGTAGACGCAATTGCGATTTTGATCTTTCTCTTGGCCCATCATGTCTCCTTGAATGATTTCTCCCCTGCTCAGACTCCACCACAGCTATTGCATTGTATTCATCATCAACATTTTCAGTTATCATCATTCTCTCATTTTCTCTATCTCATTTTCTCTAAGAGCGGCAGTCACCTCATCCAAATTTAAAGTTGATCTTCCTGCAAGCAACATTTCGACAAAAGCTTTGAAGGACCTTGGTAGTGAGGCCAACAACAACAACGCATGCTCCTCATTAGAGAGTTTATTACGTGCATTCAATAGTTGACTTACTAATTGATTGAACTTGTTGATGTAGTCATGGAGATCTCCTCCCATGTCCATTTTGAGTTGATACAACTCCATCTTCAAACAGAGACGATTGGTTAGCGACTTTGATGCATAAATATTCTCGAGCTTCTCCCACAAGGCCTTCGGTGTTGTCTCCTTCAACACGTGTTTTATCTCGGGAGCAAAGGCTAACCAAATTGTGCTCACACCCCTCATTTGGATCTTAGTCCACTCAATTTCATTTATAGAAGCCAGTCTTTCATCTTCTAATGCCTGATCAAGACCTTACTGCACCAAAAGGTCTTGTATAATACTCTGTCAAATCATAAAATTTATTTTTCAGTTAAACAACAGTATCTCGAACCTTTGTGTGCTCTTGGCCATAGCTCTGATACCACTGTTGGAAAATCAACGCTCTGATACCACTGTTGGGTAATCAATGTTCCTACAAACAAAACAAAATTATCCACACCCACAAAGATCATGAGAATATACACAAAGATTAGACCATAAGAAAAATAATAACAAACATAAGAATTTAACGTGGTTCAACACCTCTTGCCTACACCCACGGAATCGACTCAAAAAGTATTTCATTATCACAAAAATGATTACAAGATTATAATTCACCCCAAATAATGTATCACTCTACAAACCTGAGTATCTCACTCAATGATTACAAGAAATGATAACACTCTAATACAAATATATTTTTCTCTCAACAAAGTGACTTTGTTTCACAATCTTTCTTCTCACACTCTCTCTCTTCATGTGTTGTGTTTCTCTACTAATTCTCTTCTCTATTTATAGTGAAGATTGTCACCAACTATAATAAATAAGCTCTCTTGGAAGTTGAAACAAAATAACTCTTCCAATATCTCTATTCAACTAAGATTCATATAATAAAATATAATATTTCACTTTACATTTAAGTCACCTAAACTTTAATGATAAAAATTTAATTCTCAATGTGCATGAAACTTATCTTTTAACTTAAAACTCTACCATTAAAATTGGAATGATCATCATTCGGCTAGAATTTTGGGAGGAACTAGCATTTTAAGTCCTTTTATATATTTGACTTTAATGGGTTCACCACTTCTTTTCACAGTCCACTGTTTCGAGTCACTCACTTGATCATCTGTTTATCCTAAGACAATAATTTGACTGACATGATTGAAGGCAAGTGGTAGGAATATTTATTTATTGTATGTTTTAATTATGGGTTGATGTGTGATCTTTGTCTTCTCATGAATTCTTGTAGGGTTTCATGTGATGGACAAGCTGTCTTGCTGCTTGGAATATTGTATTTTGCCACGTATAGTGCATGTACTTTTCTTGCTGGCGTTTTTGTAGGTCACTCTGAACTCAGAAATATGAGGTCCTACTCTCCTAGTTGGGTTGGTACGTGCTCCCTGACAAGTCGTTTTGTAATTTAAGATTTATCTACTTTAGCCACGTGTCTTCCTTCTACTGGCATGATGATCGTGTTCTGTTTATGAGGATATGCAATATAATCGTATGTAATAAAATAAAAGATCCAACATTTTAAGCCTTAGACAAACCCAATATGGCATTCCAATTTGAAGGAGATCAACCATGATCGA
Organism: Glycine max; assembly: GCF_000004515.6. Taxonomy (NCBI): domain Eukaryota; kingdom Viridiplantae; phylum Streptophyta; class Magnoliopsida; order Fabales; family Fabaceae; genus Glycine; species Glycine max. The sequence continues at coordinate 6,371,839 of NC_016091.4, forward strand.
TCGATCGGTTCCTGGAATGATAGATCAAAACTCTTAAGGAAACATATATACTTCTTCTTGTTTCAATGAGTATAAAATTCTTTTCAAAATTTTTTTTTTTTTTTAATTTCTAAATACATTAACTATTTCCCCCCCTACATATTTCTATTTAATCAATCTCTCTCAAATATTAATGAATAATAATTAAGTAAATAGTGAAATAAAAAATAATAATTTTAAGATGATAGTATAAATAATTAATATATTTAATGTGATTAATTAAATTAATTATTTTTTAAGAGATATAAATTAGTTTAAAAAAATTTATAATCAGAGATTAAAAGAGTATTGAGAAGATAAAGATATATGTTTTAATTAAAACAACGTAATATATAAATTGAGTAAGGTTATTTTATCTGCAGATATCGTGACAAGAGTTGTTTTATTCTTACATTAATAATAATAAGCAAAGCAAAAGCTGGTGGCTGGTAAACAAGAATTAGAAAAGGAAAGGGTGGAAGGAGATGCATTTATTTAAATAGAAGAAAAGAAGGCTAAATCATAGAGGTTATACGGAACCTTGCAATCCTAAAGTAACTGATATCATGGGATTTAGTTTCCCCATGGACAGCAAGGTCCGTCAATATCCTGCCAATAACCGGAGCCATCTTGAAGCCGTGACCAGAAAAGCCGGCTCCAAGAACCACATCCTTCCCAAAGTCCCCACCCAAGAAATCAATGAGGAAATCCTCATCTGGCGTCATGGAGTAGATGCAAGACTGTTTGATGACGGGCTCAGTGGATTCAACCATCCCCTTGAACGTAAACTCCACCCATTCTTTGAGTTTTTCCATCATCACCGCTGCTCCCCACGGCCTCTTATCCGGGTCGCACGGCTCCCCCCCGTGCACACCAACCTTAATCAGCCCCGGAAACTCCAACGTTGGCGTGCCGTAGACGTAAATATCTTTCTGGAAGCTCGCGAATGTCGGGAACCCGCTCCCTATCGCGAATTTCCCTTCCTGCCCCTCCTTCACCCTCCAGTAACAAACGTGCGTCTCCAGTGGCTCGATCGGCAGTTCCACCCCGCTAACGGCTTTAACTAATTTCTTCGCCCACGCCCCTACAGTTACCACGCATTTTCTACCGCGGAATTTTTCACCCCCCGCTGTGAAAACCTCGACCCCACCTGTGCCGCCCTCTTTCTTGATGTCGATGACCTTGGTGTTGTCCTTCAAGACGGCGCCGTTTTTGTAGGCTAGGGTTTGGAACATGGCCACTGCTTTTGTGGGCTTGATGACGCCTCCGTGCTCGTTGGAGAGGCCCACCCAACCCTCCGGGATGTCGATGCGGCCGGAGAATTTGTCGGCGAGCTCTTGGCGGCCGAGGAGTTTGAAGGGGATTTGGAGGTTGCGGCAGTAGTCGATGAGGGCGCGCATGGCGGGCTCGTTGTGATGGGCCATGTCCATGTGATGGGCCTTGAAGTAGATCTGGTAGCCGACTTGGGCCTGCGCCTCTTGCCAGAGGCGGTAAGAGTCCATGACTAAAGGGTAGTAGTAGTGGTGGGGATAGGTGAGGCGGATGGTGCGGGATTCGCCGTGGGAGGAGCCACAGTGGTGGAGGAAGTCGAACTGTTCCAGGAGAAGGGTTTTAAGGCCGCGTTTGGTGGCGTGGTAGGCGGTGGAGCTGCCCATGACGCCAGCTCCGATGATAATCACGTCGAACTCTGAATTGGACTCCATAAGTCACACACACTCTCAGACACTTTCACTTTCTCTGATAACAAGGTGTGATGGCGCTTCCATTGTTTAATATATAAATACAGTCAGTGTTCTCAATGAATCTCACTGTGCTTTAGCACGACATCTTTTTCGGTACATTTTCTTACACGTCATCACCTCATTTTTTATGATAAGATGTAAATAACTGTAATATTTCAGAAGTTATCTATTATAATGATCGTCTCATTTAGAGGTGGTTTTCATAATTAGTTTAAAAACAAAACTCTAAAAAAATATATACATCAAATGAAGTAATTATCATTATAATAGTTATAATAGATTGATAAAAATGAAAATAAGAAAGGAAAATTGTATTTAACTCTTATAATAAAAATTAGTTGAAATAGACACTTCATGCCTTAACTAACAATATCTTTTATCTAAAAAAAATAACAATATCTTTTATTTTTAATTTTAAAAAAAATAATTGAAAGATGGAAATAACTCATATTTGAGGAGTTATCTATTATAATAATAAATAGTTATAGATTACTCACGTCTATGTTTTTTTTTTTTTAGGTAGGTAACGCTTTGTTTATTAAGAGGATAAATAAAAAGGGTAAATAAAATTAGGTGAAGAGAAGAGAGGATAGGAAGAAGAAAAAAAAAGTAATAAATGTGATAAAAAGAGAATAAATAGATATGAAAATAATAAGATTAAAAAGTGAGTATACGTTGAATTTCTTTCAAAATGAAATATAAGAAGTTGGGTGATAGAGATCCAACCAGCTTAATATTTAAAGATATTTTAATATATTAGATGATATCGAAGAATATTTAAAAATGTTAAAGATGTCAAAAAAAGATATCTGATGATAGTTAACATATTATTTAAAAATATTGAAGATATTTAACATTTATTAGGATTTGGAGTTAACATGATTATATAAATTTGTGCTATTTTTTAATATCTTATCTTACTAAAATTTGTTTTTTCCATTGGTATGTGATCTCATATTCAATATACTTATATTTTTGTAAAAGTTCATTAATTTGTACTTATGTAAATTTATTAATTAATATTTTGTATTATTATTATGGATTTTATTAGTATTTTAATAATTTATTTATTATTAATATCATATGTTAATTAATATAAAATCATAAATTCAAATTAGTATATATTTAATGGATATTAATATATTGGAGCATTATTTAGTAATAGAAAATATGTGTAATATCTTCACACAAAAAAGTAAATGTGTAATTTCTGTCCCTTGCATTATTGTATCACATCATATGTTACGTTAATTTATTTTTCTATTCATAAGAAGTAATAAAGAGTTTAAAATAACTCATTTATGAATCATGGGTATATCACATTAGTTATCAACATCACATGAATAAATTAAATTGTTTGATAGGTGACAAAGAGACTTTGTTGTAAATAGGAGAAAAGTTGCATTGGGAGCACCTAATCCGAATAATTGTAACTTGTGGAAACCAAATTGTATTATTAATATCTTAAAATGTGGTAATAGTTACGTTAAATACATTAAAATTTAATGGACGATACATTAAATACATTATATAATTTAATGAATTATAGTACATAAAATACATCAAAATTAAATTTAATGAATGATACAATAAATACATTAAACAAATTTACAGTAATATTTCAATGAATGATACGTTAAATAAATTATTAGAGAGAGGAGAGTTTATATAAGTTTATAATAATTTTATGAATGATACAATGAAATTTCTTAAGCATTAAATATATTTTATTTAAAATTTCTTGCTTTATTTTATTATGAATATTATTGAAAAATGATAAGAGAATATAGCATTATTTTAAATATTTCCGTGTTATAGTATGCATTTTGATTAAATTGAGAACGTGCTACATTGTGTATTTTCCTTAACAAGATTCAAGATTTATCTTCTAAAATTGTTTTATTATAATTTATCAATATAATCAAAACGTCTAATAAAAATAATAATATAGATTGTTATAAAAATGTAAAATATTACTACATAATACTAAATCAATATAACTATATTAAATTGTGTTTTATTTCCAATCGATTTTAACATTAGGATTTTTTAAACTAAATTACAATAAAAATGCATATTTTTTAGTTTTTTTTTGCTATCAGTTCAATTGTTTTTTTTCCTTATGATTTAAAATGGCTGTCATAAGTCAAATCAAAAGTTTGCTTAAATTATAATAACACTGGGTCTCATTCAAACAAAGCTTTGCACAATTTCTCACATAATCCGTCCTCATATGTGACCCGCTCAGACAATGGGAAGACGGTCTTTAAAGTATTTATTAAGTATTTAACACATTTTTTTAATATAGTATTTATAATAATGAATTGAAAATTATTAAAAATAAAACAAGGATAAAAAATATGAAATCAGAAATAAAAATTCATATAAAATTATAAATTCCAATAAATCTTATTTAATACAAAAAGATATGTTTCTAAAAAATTTCTTTAACCAAACACTATTAAAAAAAACATTTTCTACGACAGCGAAATGATGTCGGTTCTCCAATAACCACCTTAGTATATTAAACGGTGGTAATTTTGTAAGTACTGAGTTTTTCAATAAAGACGATTTTGTGAAAACTGTTTTAGAAACTACCGTTCGACGACGATTTTATCAAAACTGTCTTAGACTGACTGTCATTTTAATTTAATTTTTTTACTCAAAACTCATCTCAATTGCTTTTCTGCTTGTCTCCTCCCTTTCATCTCACTTGCATTATTAGGGTTTAGTGAGACAGTAGTGGCGGGGCAGTGACAATACAATGTGGGCAAAAAATTTGCAAAGTTGAAGCGAGAACTTGCCATTTCGAGGGTTTTAGGGTTATGGTTTTCTCAAACTGCAAGAACATGGGCTTCAACATTCAACCTATGGGATTCATTCTATGATCAAGGAAGGCCATAAACACCTCTTTGTCCTTGATGAAGCGGTTCTCAAGAACATTGACGCCTGTAAACTATCACTCGAACTTCCTCCACAAGCCGTCTCTATCGTATGCTGTTGTAGAAGGCAATTTTTGGTGGTGGCGTCACTTTTTTTTCTCCCTTTCCATTCTTTCATTGCCACTTTTTCATTTTTGAACCCTTTTCTCGTTACTCTTCACAATAATTGCAAGGTGTGCTTTCCTTTCATTGTAGATTCTTTGTGTCGTTGTTTGATTCACTTCGATGCCCTTGCATCTCACACTTTGTTTTCCATTGGTGTAGAATTTGTGCAAATCAATCTTTTATTTTAGATTTCCCTTTTGATTCTGCAGTTTCGTGAAAGAAAAAAATGCGTACAACCAATATTGTCAGATACAGCTATTGCTTGGTGACACTGCTATTGTTGTACATCCTAATGATGACAGATACACCCATTTTCATGGAAAATATGCTATTCATCCATTTAATGGTAGAAAACTTCCTATAATTTGTGACGCTATTCTTGTTGATCCAAAGTTTGGGACATGTGCTGTTAAGGTATTTTCTATATGTTTGAATAAAATTTCCATTGAAATTCTTTTTAAGTGATATTATACATATTATGGTATTTTCTTTGTTCCTTGTAGATTACACCTGCCCATGATCCAAATGATTTTGAAGTGGGAAAACGTCACAACCTTGAATTCATTAATGTTTTCACGGATGATGGAAAAATAAATTCTAATGGTGGCTCTGATTTTTTGGGCATGTCGTGGTTTAAAGCTCAAGAGGCAATAGCATATGCATTACAAAAGAAGGTATTGTTATACTATTATTTGTTTCATGAGAAATAACAAATGTTAGGTTACAATACTTTTGTTGGAAAGTACATTTGTATTTTTGTGGAACTAGACCCGACTAATATGATTTCTTCTCTGGTGACGGAAGGAAGGATTATAGTTTATATCATTATTTTTAATTTTTAATATATTGCACATGATATTCTTTTAGCTATCATTAGCTTATAAAGTGGGGTAGTACCTTGGACTAGTATTTATCTCCATCTTAGAAATATTTTATGTATGTGTATGATGGAACATGCAATTTTTGTGATTTCTTGTTTCATTTGTTTTATTCTTTTGTTTAAGGCCTTTATAGAGGATCTGAAAACAATGAGATGCACCTTGGGGTCTGTTTAAGAAACAATGATGTAGTGGAGTCCATGATAAAGCCCCAGTGGTATGTCAATTGCAGTGATTTGGCAAAACAAGCTCTTTTTGCTTATGTGGATAAGGAAAACAAAATGATAGAGATTATTCAAAAATAATATTTGGCTGATTGGAAGAGATATTTATATCTTTGTTTGCTTTTTGCAAATTCTTGTAATGAGCATGGTAAAATTTATCCAGCAGAGCATTCCTCTATAATGGTCTATAAGTTTTTGGCTGATGTGTTACTTTGTGTTCTCACATGTGAAGTGTGAATTCTGGTCGTGCGCCTAAGAATTTTCTTTTCCTTGTTTTTGGATAAAAGAAACTTCATTAAGATTGAGGAAGATTACAAAGAGATATAAGAGATCATTTGAAAGAGAGAGAGTAAAGAATTAAGTTATCATTTAAGGAAAGCTAACCAAGCACTCATGTACAACTTAGAAAATTTGATCAATGACCTTCTCATGTACTTACAAATGCTATGTAGATTTATTTGCATCTCATGGTTCATGATGCACATGGACGCAAGATGTCCAAGTCCATAGGAAATGTTATTCATCCTATTGAAGTGATAAATGGGATATCACAAGAATGAGGCTGGTAACCAGGACCTAAAGAACTAGCCACTGCTATAGAGGGTCATAAGAAGGACTTTCCAAATGGTATTGATGAATGTGGTGTTGATGCTCTACGTTTTGCACTGGTTTCATACACAGCTCAGGTGTTAATCTGTTTTCAATGTTTTATACGACTGATTTTTTCACCAAGTATGCCAACTATTATGATTTAATTGTGTTGTTTTCCTTCATTTCAGTCTGACAAAACTAACCTAGATATTCAAAGGGTGGTTGGGTATCGCTAATGGTGTAACAAACTCTCGGTGGATACTCTTGGTGTTAAATAAAACCATATCCAAAACAGTGAAGTCGCTAGAATCATTTGAATTCTCACAAGCTATCACTATTGTGTATTCTTGGTGGCAATATCAATTGCGTGATGTATTCATCGAAGTGATTAAGGCTTGCTTTACTGGTAACGATCCTAGGTTTGCTTTTGAAATATGCTTTGCACAAGATACTTTGTGGTTTTGTCTGGATAATGGCCTTCGATTGCTTCATCCCTTCATGCCTTTTGTCACAGAAGAATTATGGCAATGCCTTCCTTCAACTAGGGAATATGAGAGAGCAGAATCTATCACAATATGTGATTATCCATCAACTGTAGAGGTTAGTTTTACTCTTCAAAATATTATAATATTCAGGCCTTTTGTCTGTTGAAAGTGTCAATCATGACTCAACTTATGGCACCTCTTATGTTTATAATGTGTTATATTTAACCAACATGCTTTGGCTATTCAATAATATGGTTATTATTATTATTTTTTACATCAGGGCTGGAATAATGAAAGGGTGGGGAATGATATTAACATTATTGAGTTTATTATTAAGTCTCTCAGGTCACTGGCAAAAGAAAGTCGTGACAGGTAATGTGTTGGCAACATTTGCTTTTGTACAAGTCTTAGATTTTCTGCTCTGTTATGTCTAAATATATTTGGAACTTTCTTTTTGCGGTGGTGACAAATGAGAAAAAAATTTCCAATAAAATAAGAGTTGCATAAATCTCCCTAAAATAACCAAAGCAAACAAAACATAAAACATTTTTGGAGACTATGGCCTCTGCATGGTACTTTGTTTATCTGTTTCTGTCAATATTAACTTCTCATCAAGTATTGTTATTCGATCTAACTTGTTATGCTGATTTAAAAAATGATGCATATATTGATAGGCAACTGGCTTTTGTTCTCTGTCGAGCACCGATGGTTATTAAAATTATTAACAATCACCAACTAGAGATTGTAACATCAACTAATTTATCCTCTTTGACAATAAGTTTCTTAGTTGTTCTTGTTTTCTCTTTTCATGCACCCCCCTCGTATTTTTTTCCACTATTTTGTCATTAATCATATAACATGATTTCAATTCATTTAATTGCCATATTTTTCACTTTTAATGATGATTATATGATTCACATGTAATTGCCATATTTTTCACTTTTAATGATGATTATATGATTCACATGTAATCACTGAAAAAAATGTTGTTTCAATTCATTAGCATATGACTTTTGCATACCAAATTTTGTAGGGTTCTCACACAAGTTCTTTGTATTTATGTGACTTTGTCTCTTTATGCTCTAGTCACACAGGTCAGATACTGAAACATTATATTCACTTGACCCTTTCTTTTACCAATATATATTATACCTTAACAATGATTTTCATATTAGTTTTGTATATGCTATATACTTCATTTCCATTTTGCTTTTTAGTTATCCAGAAACCCTTATTCAGCCTATATGAATTTGAAGGAAATGGAAGTTACATGTGGCTAAGTCTTGGCATCTTCTATGGCCTACTCTCCTTTATAATTTTGTTGATTAACAATTTAGCATTGATTAATTTTAGTACATAAGTTCCTAATATCACAACTCTTTGCCATAATGTATAGGTATATGGGCAACGTGTAAGGGAGGATACAACTTAGGCAGTTTAAGAGACAGTTGGCAGAAAATAAGTAAGAAGAATCCCCAATGTTGTGACCTACAATACTTTAACTTATAGTGCACTTGAGCTCAACTTCTCCAAGAATCCAAGCAAGCCAATCAAAATAGTATTTTCTTCTCCAATTTTTCCCTCCTTTATTGGTTTTTCTTATTGTTATGTAATTAAAAAAAACCTTAAATTCTAATTAGATTTCAATTAATAATGAGTTATGACAGAGTGACCTATAAAAATGACTTATGCATACCAACATTATTTTATAATATGATTATGCCCGCCTAAATCTTAATGAATTACTTTTTGAATTTGATTTTAATTTTGAAGTGAAGTGAGTGATTTATATTTGGTTGAATTTACGAAGTTTGATGGAAATTTATAGATAAAATCAGTTTTAGTTTATCAATAACTTAACATCAGTATCTTTACTAACAAATAACAAAAGGAATTTGAAAAATATTTATTATGATACTTTTCACCCATGAAGTTTTGTTTTGAACCTATGTGCTTTCTCGTGCGTATTTTGGATTCTTTCTTGTGATTGTTTATAAAACAATAAGTAGCTTTTATAATAACATTTAATCTAATAGTATTTTTAAGTTGTCCAACATTAATTTTTTTTAATTACTATCTAATTTGAGTTCTTAATTTTTTGATAATAAATTTCATTTTATCCTTCACTCACATTATGACTTGAAAATTTGATTTTTTATAATGGTTAAATAATATTGGTTGTAATTATTTATAAAACAATAGGCAACTTTTATAATAATATTTATTCTAATAATATTTTTAAGTTGCCTAACATTAAAAAAATGATTTTTTGAATTACTATCTAATTTGAGTTCTTAATTTTTCGATATTAAATTTCACTTTATCCTTCACTCACATTATGTTTAGAAAATTTGTTTTTTTATAATGGTTAAATAATCTTGGTTGTAATTGTTTATAAAACAATAAGCAACTTTTATAATAACATTTATTCTAATAGTATTTTTTATAATGGTAAAATGACTTATTTTGTAATTTTGAAGGTCTAGTGTTCATAACAAACATAAAAAAGAAAAATACTTCTTGTTGATAATGCTTTTGGGTATTCAATATTTATATTATAGTGTCTTTTAATGAAATGATTTTAAATTGCAAGCTAATTTAATTACTGTTATTGTGTCTCTTCCTAGGTACAAGCCGCTTTTGCAATCATATGCATATGTTGTTTTTCTTTGGTGGAACAGAAAAAAGTCCTAGGAAAGCAAGCAAATCATGAATGTAGAAGTTGAAACACCAACAAGGTCACCATGGTCATGGATTTATGGCTAAGATAGAGAACTTGAGAAAGTCTTTCCCACCAGTCTCTAGTGCAAACAATCAATGTGCATTTTGGTGCAAGGCCGAATCTCAACAGGAAGTTTTGGCAGGGTTCTAGAGATTGTTTAGTGACTATATCTGGGTTTATAATTAATATAAGGGGTGATGATACATTTTGTTAATATTTCAAAAATTATTTTTGAGTGCAAAAGCAAAGACATTGGAGTCTTGGTTTGTGGGCAAGGATCATGAACCATGAAGTTGCTAGAATCTGTGCTTTTGGTCTAGTTGATAATCCTCACTTTGAATCCATCAGCTTTACCTAGTGATGTGTATCAATATGGTTGTTTATATGTTTTACATTTTCTAAATGGTTAGTTGTTAAATAATTTGTGAATAATATTGATTAGCTAGTGGAAGCCTATTTTCAATTGTGGTTCAATTTTTTAAAACTTCTCAAAATATTTTAATTTTTTTTAAAAAAATATATATTTTAAGACAATTTTCAAACCATTTTAGAATGTCTACATTCTAAAACGATTTTATCAAATAACCGTCTTAGAATCTTCAATATATTATAATTTTTTTAAAATAGATTGTAAGACAATTCCTTGAAGAATCGTCTTAGAAGGATACCTTTTTCTAAGACGATTTTTATGGAATTGTCGTAGAAAGTCAATACTTTCTTTGATGTTGGCTACGACGATGGTTAATAACCGAAGTCAAATGTGCCTTTTAATCAATGTAGAAAATGCTTTATCTAGTAGTAAAACTTTGAGTTAATGCCTGTACTGGAAAAATAGATAGGAACAATACATATGAGAAGGACCAAAATCATTAATGACACTTGCAATAACACCACAATCCTAATGTATGTATTAATCACCAACAAGATTTTGAGGCTGAGTTCACACATGTAATATTTTTTATAGATGAATTTAAATATGTGCATACTAATTTAACCATTAGTACTCTTTTAATTTGTTTGGAATATCTTTTTATTCTTTAAAATGTTTTGAAATTTTATTTTAATTTTTATATTTACCATAAGTAAAATAGTTTTAATATTTTATGAAGAACTAAAAATAATTATTTTTGTTAAAATATATTAAATTCAGGCTGAAGTGCATTAATTATTATCTAATGGAAAAAGAAAAAAAATCTTTTGTTGATGCATGATATCTCAACTCTCTAAAGCGACATTTAGATCATTAATGGTCGATATTATTGGTGAAATGCATGGTATTTGGTAGTTGGTAGTGACAAAAGAATGTAAACGCCATTTACATGTTAATGGGAGCTTATGCATACCAACTAACCATTTTTTATCATTTAGATTGTATTGTTTTTAAGATTGATTATACGCTAGAGTAAAAGTAATAAATTATTGCTTATCAATGTGAATACAAACTCACGCTTAACTATTGGACATTCTTTTTAGAGTAGTGCTATTTGTTAGAAATATTTTAGTACAAATATGCACGAAAAGAAAAACCAACCAATAAGAAGACAATATTCATCAATCAAAATAATAGTTAGACATAATCAGCAGGAGAGAGAAAATCAAAATACCAATAAAATTGTCTTCAAATTTCATCTTTGTACTAATTAGTATTTTTGTTCTTTTTAACCAATATGTATTTATTCTATTTGGTACCCAACTTAAATTTCTCCATCGAGAACAACCCCATCTTGGATAAAGTAGTATCTTTGGTTATAATTTTATGCTCAAGCAAGAGTCGAATCTTATTAAGGGACATAAGTGTTAAACTGCTCACCTGAATAACTTTTTGCTTAGAATAAATTAATTTTGTCTTTTTTAGAGAAAAAAGCATTTATAAAATAACAAATTACTGTTTTTTAAACATTTTAAAAAAGTTGAACTTTTGATTATTAAAAAATAATTTAATTGTTGTACATGGTTAATGTAAAGTTTTATATACTTTTAATTCAATTACAATTCGTGTGTGACTTTTAAGAAAATTAATATAAGACTCAAATTTCTTTATAACTTGTAAGGTAGTCAAAAGTTGATTAAACTCTTATTTTAAACCATCACTATGATATCTAGCTGCTATTAGGCGCATCAAACATAAGGCTCATGCTAGAGATTCAAAGAATATGCAGACTTGAAGAGTGACTGGAGGAAGTTTTTTTCATTATTTTAAGGACAAAACTGCCCACTGCCGAATTACAGAATTACATGGTATGTCCTTTCTTTCTTCTCCAGTCACCATTCAGCTGGACTCTAATAACCTCTCATATTTTGTTTTACTAGGATTTTCGTACTTTCTTCAAGATTAGTTGAAGTTACATACAACATTTATATGGCTAGTTAATTCTATTAATTGCTAATTCATTTTTTGAGTTCTAAATTGATTGAGTTGGTGCATGTTTAACCCGTGAGTTTTACAACACTGATGTAGTGCAAATGGCTAATAGGAACATGTGCAGAACACAGGAAGCACTCACATGGTTCACATGTTAGTTGCAGTAGCACACAACTCATAAAGACAAACACATTATGTCACAGACGTGTAGTGTAGCTTGCCATAACCTTCCCAAGTAATCATTCCTCGGTTCACATTCTTATTTCTTTGTACATGCCATCAAATTGTACAAAACTGTAGACTTTGATGAACCTTAACAAATAAAACCAACACTGCAGGCCTAGTGGCATAAATCAAGGCAGAAGTAGAGGAAAGGGAGCAACTGCTTGCTCATAGGCCTATGGATTCTTCAAATGTGAAAGAAGACTAAAAATACAAAAGTGAGGAAAATCCCTTCAACATATCAACCAGGAAAGGGGGAAACAATAATGCATTAGCATAAAATCAGAATTAATTAGTTAGAAAAATTGAAGAAAAAACTAACGGCATTTTACTACATTCAAAAATGCTTCTAAACCTAAACATACCATGAAAGTTAATAAAAGCATAACCAGGAGGTCTCCTTGCAAACTACATGCCACTAGATAAGATTTATGGAATTTAACTATAATTTAATCCAAAGAAGTATGAATTATAAAAGGAAGAATCTACAAAATATAAATTCAAAATTTCCAAAAACTTGGTAGGGAAAATTGAAAAGTTGACAAGTCTATTCGAGAAAAGATACTGCTTGATGGTGTAATCCAATGTATTGTAGCTAATCTTACTTCAAGCCTCGAAAGCATAATCAACATCCTCTCTAGGAATTATAGAGCTTTAGTCAACTAATTTTTTGTTCTGAATTCTGTCAAACATGTATAATTTCTCTCTATAATGAAAGAGACATAAAATAAAAATTATCATACCAAGCAATCCATAATTCTATTTTTTCTTCTTTATTCCCACTACAATATAGAAAGAGAGAAAATACATTCTGAATTACGCCCAGACATATAGCCTTCTCCTCATATTTGATGATCCGTAACTATAGAGGATACCCTCAAATCCATCAACAATTGTGGGCTGACTCCAATCCTAGACAAGAAAGAAAACAATCCAAGTTACCAACATGCACACTGTTTTATCCTTTCACAAAAAATCATATTTTAAACGACTTTGGGTTAGGGAAAGGGAAACTCGATGAGAAGTGAAGAGAAACAAGAAGCTGAACAAGGAGTTGAAGAACTAAGTAACCCATCAGTCTCATTCACTGTTTTTGGTATGCTACAAAAAATGCAGGAACAAATCTTCTTGTAGAAGCCAAGTTTAATTAAACCAAGATCCAGTTTCTTCTACCTACTTTGCTTTGAGATGTTGAGATCTAAAACAATGTAATATGAAAGACAAGAAAACTAGATGAAAGAAGAAGACATGAAATATTCGTAACAAATGAGGAATGAGGAAAGATTGTAACAACAACATGTTGAGTTGGGAGCACCGCACAGAATATTACGCTTACGGGGGTTTGTTCCCTAAGCAAAGCCCACATCGAGCAATGTACTAAGTTGAAGTGTATTGTATGCTATAAAATGAAAGAGCTATTTGCATTGTAAGGCACGGAGCTGTGTGATAAATGCAAAGCGAACTATTCTTTCGCCTTTTACTAAAGAATACCGTGTATTTGTCACTCAAAGCAGCATACGCCAATTTTTGGGAAAGGGTCTTCTTCAGAGGACCCTACAATCTTAGTTGAAGTATACCTAATTTTTAAATCTAGTTTTTTCAGAAGTATACTTTTGAAATTAATTTGTGTGTAATGTTTGCTGCTATAAAATTCTACACATTTGATGGAGATGGACCAAGTTAATTGTATATATGTTGTTTTTAACATCCTTCAAAACCCCAGTGTTTTACCCAGAGTTTCTTATGGGTTCTGTCCATCCTATCTTGGGTTTGGCATTGCCACCGGTTGGTGCCTGAAGCACTAACTTGAAATGCATGGGCAGCTAGACTAAGGCAATAGCTGTGGCATAGAGACGCTTTGCTGAGGAATAAAATGGAAGTTACAAAGGTTCACCACATTCCATCTTGCAAACAGGATATCCAACCTGTTAATATTATGTTGGATCGAGTTCCAAGTCCAGCACACAATCCTTGTGTATCTCTGTCCTTTGACCTGATCCTTGTGTTCATTTTTGTAGATCTCAGGTCTTGTAACTGCATGCTACACACTAAAAATGCAATGATGAAAAATAATAACGGTCAAATTTACATAATAGAATAAAAATGCAATCATGTTCCTTCTTTTTCAGTGGTTAAAAATTGAAGTTTGCTTCATTTTTTTTAATCCTTAAGTGTTTAAATTTGCTTCATGCCAGTTTCTACAACATTTTTATGTTATCAATCTTCTTTTAAGTGTTTCACAAAATCACTTCCACTAATTTGAAAATTGTTTTATTATGGAAAGTAACATTATTATACCCTGTGCAAAGATGCCACAAACACAAATTATGGAGGCAGCTCATTTATGTTTGTGGCATTCATATTCAAGGATACCGCGGCCGTAAATAAACCCGTTGAATGAATGGACCGAAGACAATCTGAATCCAAAAAAGATAGCTATCATTGCTTGTGATTGAACTGGCTCATGCTCTGCATCCGAACAAAACTTGGAGACACTTATAACGAAGTCCCACATTGCTGAGATGAGATAACACTCGCTTCAGATTTTATTATAAAAAACGCATTACATATTGTGGAAACTCATACCTTTCTCGGCCTTTTGGCTAAGATCAAGTGTAGTATCTGTTCTTATCAGTTTAATATCTGATATGTGGACCATTGGTTCACACGATATTAAATTACTTTTTTAAAGGGGAGAGTCCAAAACAGTAGCTTGCTACTGGGCCTCTCATGTGTCGCCCTTGCGTTGCACTATAGCGTGGGCCTGGCACACCCTACTTTTAGTCTGAAGTTTGGTCCTTTATATGTTTAGATAGTAGCAGTTACATTTGTATTAACAACTGATGCGTGCAAATGGGTTCATTTTTTATAATCAACAATTTAGGTCTAAGTTTTGTCATCAGATTCTTTTGCCATTTTTATGTTAAAACACAAATGACCACAACTGATACGTGCAATCTAGGATTTTTATGGTGGATAATTTGCTGTAGCGAGTAAACACATTGGTTACACGTTGTGGTTTAATGGCTGGCCGTTTTGGTGGTAAGTCTTCCGTTGTCCACGGAAGAAAGCAAGTCAAACCCATTTTGTCCAAATCCAAAACCGTACTTTAAGCGTTGAATTGAATCAAAGCTTATCACTCCCCCTCATTACACAACTTTTCCCTTTCCTTCAAAAGCTTATTTTGGTTGCTGATGAAGTACAAAACACGTTTCATTGATCTGAGAAGAAGTAATGTTCAAAGGGAACAGCAGAGCCAATAGAGTTTGCTTTTCTTCATTGTTATGCTGCAACTTGCAATGTAATGCACTCCTTAGTAAAACTAGTGTGTTAACATTTGTCAATAGTTCATCATAATCATAACAATGGAGCTAAAAAATGAGAAGCTAGTCTGGTAAATTCACTGCCATGTATAGTCCCTTTATATTTTTCTTCATCTTTTTCATTCAGTTTATTCCGATCACAATTTTACTCAGATTTGGTAAATGGTTTTGAAAACTCACAGGTTCTCCAATGATGGAAAACACACTCTTGAACCTCTTTGGGAGAAGATAGACGCTCACAAACACCATGAGAAGGCATTCCAAGTCTACCCAGAATTTAAAATTAGTAATGGTGAAAAGAACAGAATGAGTATCAAAATTGCCTCGCTTGGAAAGTTGAAGGTTTTCCCAGAAAATCACGAGCCACGGAAGAAGAGAATTCTTGATCCTGGAAGTGATGTTATTTTGGAGTGGAACCGGGCTTTCCTGTTTTCTTGCATTCTAGCACTGTTTGTTGTCCACTCTTTTTCTACCTCCCCTCAGTAGCAAATGACGGCAAAGTCATCGTGTATGGCTACTGATTTGAATTTAGAAATTGTTTGTGACATGTTTCCGAACGTTTGCTGATGTTTTCTATCTGCTCAACATGGCCATCAAGTTCAGGACGGCCTATGTGTCACCGAATTCAAGGGTTTTTGCTAGGGGTGAGCTTGCTATGGATCCTAGGCTGATTGCAAGGCGGTATTTGAGATCAGAGTTCTTCCTAGATCTTGTTGCTACACTGCCTCTTCCCCAGGTACTACAAATGCTTCAGCCTTAATTCTCTCATTTTGTATATGTCTAATGCAAAGAAAATAGAAACAAATACCATGCTAATTGACCAATTTAATAAAAAGTAATTATTGCAGTGCAAGTTTAAGTAAGAAGTCCAACATTGAATAAATATAGACATGTTGAGTAATATATAAGTGATGAAGACCCTTAAATTTAATATTATAAGGTTTGGGGTTTAATATGGTGTCAGATGTACCTAAGTAGATTTCGCTGCTATTTTTTGTCCTTGGAAGTTTGCCAATGTTTGAAAGTGATGTTAAATTACATGTTTTTTCTTGGTTGGCAGATTGTGATTTGGTTTATTATGCCAGCAATTAGAAGCTCCCATGCTGATCATACCAACAATGCACTTGTACTAATTGTTCTGCTTCAATATGTCCCCAGATTATATATGATTTTCCCATTAAGATCTCAGATTATTAAAGCCACTGGTGTGGTTACAAAGACAGCTTGGACTGGAGCTGCTTACAATTCTACTATACATGTTAGCTAGTCATGTATGTTTTCTTCATTCACAATTTGCCTTTCATAATTTAAAACTAGTTATCATCTCTCAGCGTTTCAGATGTTTATTACTTTTGTAGGTCTTGGGTGCATCCTGGTACTTGTTATCAATTGAAAGGCATGCTACTTGCCGGAAATCTGAATGCAGAAATGAAAGCCTCCCTGTGAAATGTGCTCTTAAGTACTTAGATTGCAGTACTTTAAACCATGATGATCGCACGAAGTGGGTAAACACTACTTCTGTGTTTGGTAACTGCAATCCAGAAAATAGCATCAATTTCAACTATGGAATATTTGGAAATGCAGTGGAAAATAATGTTGTGTCCTCTGTGTTTAAAGAGAAGTATCTCTATTGTCTGTGGTGGGGCTTGCAGAACTTAAGGTTTGGTTCTAGAACTATTTTCAACCATGCCTCTTCTGGCTGAAAGAGTTTTTTCTCCAAAAATTATGGCCAAGCAAGATATTGTTTTTTCTCTCATTAGAAGCAAAAGCTTTGGTTCTTCAGTCTGAATACTCAATTATTTTTCCTTACAGATAAATATTTAACATGAACTTCTGCTGAACATCACATGTCTATGTTCACTGATTCTTTATTTGTTCACATTTGATTAACCTTTTTATTTTCTGTATTTTCAGTTCCTATGGCCAGAGTTTGACAACAAGCACGTTCGTTTGGGAAACTGCATTTGCAATACTCAGCTATTCTGGGTCTTGTTCTGTTTGCCCACTTAATTGGTAACATGCAGGTGATTTGGATTTTCAAACCCTCGAAACTCTAATTTCAAAAGAATGTTATTTACAACATCAAGTTCTGTTGCTTTTAGGGGAGATCATCCAGGACATAGGTTATTACACAAGTGGTCTTTGACAGTTGACATCACATTCAAGATATATGGTGAATGGGTCTTTTTCACCGAGCAATTAGTTTATTCTTATTCAATGGTTGGATGCTTCGCTCACACTTGTCATTCCAACAATAGTATTAAAGCATTGAAACTTTGGCTTGATGGAGTACATAGCATATAGAAAAACTCACACTTTGAAAGAGAAATTATTGAAATGACAAATATGAGCGAAGAAGTTTTATATTGGATAAAATTAGACAAGTTTAACATCTTATAAATGAAAAAGATCTATATACTTAACATTCTAAGGTAGGTCTTGGGTTGGATTTGATGTCAAATTCAATTTTGTAATTTATTTATTTAATTTTTCATTAAATTAGTTTCCCAAAAATTCTTTTTGTTATTACTTTAGTATTCTGCGAGAAATTATACGGTGCATTTTATATATCTTTGAGAAACTAATTCGATGATAGATTAGATTTTTAAAGGGTTAATTTGATGAAAAAAATCTTTAGAGTAATAATATGTTAGCAATTTAAATATCAGAGGGATTAATTTGACAAAGTTTTTGAAGTTCTGATTTGGTGACACATATAACATGAATTAATTGAAGGTTTTCTCTAATAGTTATGTGTGTATAATCTTCCTGAGGTGCAACTTTCTTTCTGCTGAAAATATTTCTGGAGAGTATCATACTATCATCTACAAAGATCTTAAGCACTATGTGGTTGAACTTTTCTACTTTTGTTATATGGCATTGTTTTTTACTCGAACCTTGTCAGAATATAGTATATAATTTGGTGAAACACCTAAGCATGCTGAATTCAATGCAGACCTATTTGCAATCCATTACTGTGAGGCTTGAAGAGTGGAGGCTCAAGCGACGTGACACTGAAGAGTGGATGAGCCATCGCCAGCTCCCACAAAATCTCAGAGAGCGAGTCCGAAGATTTGTTCAGTACAAGTGGCTTGCAACTCGTGGGGTTGATGAAGAAACAATCCTACGTGGCCTTCCTACTGACCTACGTAGAGATATCCAATGCCACCTTTGCCTGGACCTCGTTCGACGTGTAAGTTCCTCACAACAAATGTTCATGTATCAAACTATGCTCTTTTGACATGAACAAATGTTCAATAATTTAATTTCCTCCATGCATATCAACTACAATAGTTTCTTGCAGTTTAATAATCTATAGAGTTTAGTTTCTATGTATTTTATACTCTTGATAGATTTTGTAAAATCAATAAACTTATTATACATAACTATTTCTGATTAGATGATATTGTAAATATCCTTAATACTATTCGTGCAACGGTGCATCTACTATTTTCTTTAATTGATATACATCATGTAATGGCTTCTTTTCCACCAACTACAGGTTCCCTTTTTCTCACAAATGGATGATCAACTACTGGATGCCATATGTGAGAGATTGGTATCATCCTTGAGTACTCAAGGCACATACATAGTGAGAGAAGGAGACCCGGTTACAGAGATGCATTTTATCATCAGAGGGAAACTTGAAAGCTCAACCACAAATGGAGGCAGAACTGGTTTCTTCAACTCCATTACCTTGAGGCCTGGTGATTTCTGTGGAGAAGAGCTACTTGCTTGGGCATTGCTTCCAATATCCACTCTCAACTTGCCTTCGTCTACAAGAACTGTTAAGCCCTTGTGGAAGTGGAAGCCTTTGCACTAAGAGCAGAAGATCTTAAATTTGTGGCCAACCAGTTCCGACGTCTCCACAACAAGAAGTTACAGCACACTTTCCGTTTCTACTCTTACCATTGGAGGACATGGGCAGCGTGCTTCATTCAAGGGGCATGGCGCCGGTTCAAGAAGAGAATGTTGGCAAAGAGCCTTAGCTTGAGGGAATGCCAGTCCTTCAATCACGATGAAGAAGTCGGGGATGAAATGGAGCATGGGGAACAAGAGCACAGTGCAGTGACTTCAAACACTGCACAAGTGAAACAGAATCTAGGTGTCACTATACTGGCTTCAAGATTTGCTGCAAACACAAGGAGAGGGGTTCAGAAGATCAAGGATGTAGAGTTGCCCAAGTTTCAAAAGCCAGAAGAGCCAGACTTTTCAGTAGAGCCTTATGATGATTGAATAAGCAGTTCAGCATTGCAATATTAAGTATCCGATACAGCTTCTACTGTCAAGGGCCAATGTCTAAAGTTCCATTACCATCTTCAAGAGTTAAAAGTATTATTTCTCATACAAATAATAGGGGTTCATGCCCATAATATGTGTGCATTATTTCTTTGTTGATGGAGAAGCTTTCTTCTGGTTTTTCTCTTGGCCTGAACCTTTTTTGAGGCGGTACAGCTCTTTGCCAATACTTTACCTACTTGCTTTATGATGTTTGATACCACAGCAGTTGACATAGTTGATGGTAAAAGGCATAGCAAGAAGTTGTTTTTGTGTGTTTGCAGCTCGGTACAGCTCCTTTACAAAAATCGATTTTCATCTTGTATATTACAATTATTACTCAGCCTCTTTGTATATGCAAGGGTAAGGCTGCGTACAACATCCCTCCCCCATACCTTCGCATAGCGAAGAGGGGCAATGGGGTACGAAGTTTTTACTTGACATACCACTTGTATATTACACTGCAACATTGTCCTTGCTTGTATATTTTCCTACTTACTCCTGTATTGCCACATAATTCTGGTTCTTGCTTATTTTTTTAGTTTTTTTTATTGTAATTTAAATGTACAATTTCTTTTGAACGCACTTTGAAGACAACTTTGATGTCTTAAAACATTATCCTAAACTTTTTTCATGTTATATTCTGATTAAAAGGCTTTCACAGTTGAGATTGGCACACCACTAGTAATTTTATTATTATTTTTTCTCCACTTTATATGGGGTGGTGTTCAATATGATGACCGACATATCCATCCAAAGAAATGGGCCTATTTCGTACTTGCTTGCTAATAGCAGGTAGATAAGCTGTGGCGTCAACAGATTCAGTACCATTAAGCATTTTGGGTCAGTGATGTTAATCTTACATAATAGAAATCAGTTTTAAGAACATGAAGCTATTTGAGGGACCACATCGGAAAATGATCAAGCCACTTAAGCTTGTCTCCACTATTTGCCTGCCGACACCATTTTATTTACCTAAGCATAGTCATGCAATTATATATATATATAATTTCTAGACATAATTATATTATTAATGAGAAAATTGATTAACTATACTTTTAATCGAGTTAATTTTATTTTAAAAATTAAGTATATTAAAATTTATAGAAATCTTTTATTCATTTAAATAATAATGGTGATGTAAAATTATTCATTTTAATGATTTTTAATAGTGAGACAAATATATAAATGTTAAAATTAAAAAATAATATTAAATATTATATTTTAATGAACACATGTTTTTTTTTAAATTAAGTTTGTTGAATTCCATTATAATTTTTTTTAAGTAATAATATTAATTGAATACCAATATGAAACATAGAAGTTAAAGAATATGTAATATTTTTAAAGTTTTGAAATTTGAATTAATTAATCTCAGAGTGATATAAATTGAATAATCTCGATTCAAGAATAATAATAATAATAATTTTTTATGTTCCCTTGGTTTTAGTTTTATTTTCATTGCTTACTAATTTTTAAAATTTATTTATAAAATTAATTATATGTTTTAAACTTTAAATATTATTTTTTTACATATTTATTAACTTATTAAAGATGTCACCAATTATCTGTATTTATTACTAATCTTTAATATGATATTAGCTATTACATTCTATTATTTCTTTGTAATAATAATTATATTGTGACATATGTTAGTTATTTTAAATTAATGATATTTAATTGATGTTTATTATCCTTTATGGTCTAAATGTATAAAAATATAGCTTCTTATGATTGACCTTTATAAATAACTGTTGTATTATTATTAGTGTAATATTTATTATCAATTTAATTGTTTAAATTATTTATTGTAAGTTTTAGCATATATTTCAAAACTAAAAATATTATTATTAAATTGATTATGTTAATTATAATTATTAAACTATTTACATTGATAACATGCATTTTAAATAAAATAAATTAGCCAATTGATAGTTAAAAAGTATCATTCATATCATAGGAAAAATAAAAATTTGTAATGGAAGTATTCAAAATATGATTGATAAAAAAAATTGTCACAATAATAGGATCTCTTTATGTCTTGTTGAACAGATATATTATAAAAGTAAGATTTCTAATACAATAGTTATAGGAGAAAAAACATGAAACATATATAAAAAATTTGAACAACAATAATTAAAACTTATAATAACAACACTAAAATGAAGAAGAAAAAAATACAAGTGATTCTTGCAAAGGAAAAAAAATGAAAGATAACGAGAAAGATGATTCATATAAGAACTTTTTGATAAAAGCATGTTGATTCAAATGTTTATTCAATTTCACAAAAATTATTTAAAGAAAAAATTAGACCTAAAATCAAAATATAAATATAAAAAACACTAAAAATAAAAATTCAAACAATTTTTTTTTTTATCAATGATGAATATAGATTCACATTATACCTTACTAATTTAAAAGAATTAAATTTTAATTTTGACGACGATTGATAATACGTTCAAAGTATACTTTCATACATAAAAACGAAAAATAAAAGAAATGAATTTAATATTTTATCAAGAAATATATTTTAAAGTAACTAATTATAAAAAAAATAAATTTGCGCATAGATAATAATCTTAAATTAATGTAAATTTTTACATTTATTTTATCTAATAATTTTTCCTTCATATTAATTTAATATGTAAAATTAAATATTACAAAGAATTTAAATTATTATTAATATGAAAAATTGTTGATTTTATTAAAATATATTAACAACTATTAATTAATATTTTTTAAATTAATATAGAGACACAACATAAAATGCTCTCCTTTCTTCAGATCACAAAAAATTTAACTTTTATATATTATAAATAGATTACAGATTACCACGTAAAAAAAATAGGAATGGAGAATGAGTTAGTAAGGGAAATAAAATTTATTGTTTAGATTAGTTAACAATGAATGTACAAAAAATATCCTGGTTTACACACCCTATCTACCATGAAGGCACCTATGATTCATGACATATCAAGCAAGATGCACTCCACTCAGACATTTGAAATCAGAACTCCCAATCCCAAGAACACAATGAAGAAAACTGAAGATTTTATACACTTCCAATACCAGTAAACAAGAATTCAATACCTGTAAGGGTACAATGAGCAGTGCCCTATAAGGAATACTTGGGATGAATCGTGTGAATGCAAAATGGATATAGAGTTGGATTGCAGAGAAACCTTGTTTTGGTACTTGCAATCAATTATGTGTTGGCTAGACCTGTACTGCAAATTTTAGAAGGAAAGAAAGGGTTTAACTATGCTTCATTGTTCATTTTGTTGCTGGAATGCAACTTGGCTGATAAATCAGTAGGTGTTGTTTTCTATTCATCATCTGTTATGATTTTTTGAATGAAAACTAGCTCATCTGCTCTCCAATCAAATCAAGCCCCACAAGGAGGAAGGTCACCCCTTGGAAAAGTAGAAAGTAGAAGTGAACTCCTTGTGCAGATAACAGACTCCTGACAGAAGCGGTGAGAAGGAGGAATGCCAAAGTCAGCTCTTTTGTATATATCTTATTAGATTTCTTAACTTTTGCAGGAGCTGCTTCTTTGTGTTCCTTCAATTGGTTTGACTCAATAAGCTCACTATCAGAAGCTCCTCTATGAATCTTTTGTTCTATTGACTTGGCTTCCCTTTCTGCAGCAGCCAGTAAATCAGACTCTGATGACCTGCCAGCTTTCTTGGTGACAACCCATTCATAAGAGCTGCCCAATTGGAAGAGACCAGAGACCATTGCATTGAATTTGGTGACGGACATGGTGTTTTCGAAAAGGAGGTAGGGAACAATGAAAGGAAAGGATTTTGGAGAAGGAAGAATATTAAGGAGTGACATAAATACAGGCACATAGCAGATCACCCACAAAGGAAGCTCTGCCTCTGGTACAAACATGGTTAGAGGAAGAATTATGCAAAATAAGGTGAAGGAGTAAAAGGGAAGGATCAGTTTCCTCAACAGAAAAAATAGCAGTATTAAGTTTGCTTTCTTCCATGGAGACACCTGCAGTGATAAAGAATTATAAGTGCATATTATAAGCCATACTTGCAACTTATCAGAATATGCTTTTATTCATCACTAATCTAATTATTACTTCAAACTGAGTATCAGATATACCTTAGATCTCACAATTGCTGGAAGAGACAACCTAAAAAGTTGCATAGGACCTGAATGCCAGCGGTGTTGCTGCTTCCTATAAGCTTCATACGACTCAGGAACTTCACAAGGTACCTGAAAATTTACAAATTTAAGAAATTCAAGAGTACTTCAGGGATATGAGATGAACATAAAATTCAAGGTGACATAACTAGTCCTATTATGCATATACAAGAATACTACTCTACAAGTACATCCACTTGGAAAAGAAAGGAGACATGGATGGAAAAATTCTCATTTATACCTTTACATCATTTAGGAAGATAAATTTCCAACCATTCAGATGAGCTCGGACAGCAATGTCCATATCTTCTACAGTTGTCCTCTCTAACCATCCCCCGGACTCTTCCAGGGCCTTGATTCTCCAAACACCAGCAGTTCCATTGAAACCAAAAAAATTGAGAAATACCCCATTGACCTGCTGCTCTACCTCAAAATGGAAGCATAAGTTAATGTTTTGGAGACGAGTCAACAAATTCTCATCCTTGTTCACAAAAGACCACCTTGCTTGGACCAAACCTAGTTCGGGATTGTCCTGTAATTGAAAAAAAAAAAGAAGCATTTGCAGATATTAAAATGTGTTAAATTCCAATAATTTTTACTGAATATGTTTGATGCTCCTTACTCAACCTTGAAATGTGGCACAGTTTGCTTAAGAAAATCAGGATTTGGTTGAAAGTCTGCATCGAAAATTGCCACAAACTCATAGTCTTTCACATAGTCACAGCTCATTGCAGAGTTAAGATTTCCTGCTTTATATCCAGTCCTGACTAAGCGATGCCTATAGATTATATTGATACCCTTTTGGCTCCATTTAGAGACCTCTGCTTTAATTAACCACTGTATGCTCTCATCATCAGAATCATCAAGTACTTGAATCAGTAAACGATCCCTTGGCCAATCAATGCCACAGACTGCAGAAATGGATTGATCATACACCTGCATAATCCAGTGTGTGCAAAGTTAGAAAAGTATACGTTTATCAAGTGAACTTTATGTGTTGCCATTGATTACAAGAGTTAAAAAGTACTCCACACAACACAACATCACGAGGAGACTGCTCCCTTCTCAATTACTAAGGTGCTGTGTATCATAGAAACCAAAAATAATGATTACAATGTTAAGTATCAACCTAGATGGAACTAGATGTCTGGAAGCCAGGGTACAAATTTACTTCCCTCCTAATTTCCTTTTCTTTTATCACGTGCATTCTTCTAATTCTTAAGCATTGCAAAAAAGGTAATCCGAACATTCTAAGTTCTACCTTCTTATGACATTTGCAAAATTTATTCTTAGCTACATTAACACAAGCTAAAATTAATATATTGAAATCTGCTGCTAGCTTAAACACTAGATACAAATAACTAGAGTTAGCACAATTGGAATGCAGAAGTTTGGCATCCTTCATACCTCCCTCTCATTGCACATTGGAATTTGAACCAGAACCATGGGATAATTGCTTGCAGATCCTTCAACATCATCACTCTTGAACGGATCCCCTTCAATCCTTGGCTTAACCTTCCTGTATTTGATCCAAAAGCACCCCAAGCAAAGGAGCATGCGATCCACAGACTGGATAAGAAACAAAACAACACAAAACTTGGAAAGTGCCTGTATAGGAGGAGCAATGTACTCGGCACGAAACGTTAGCCAAGCAACATAAGCCAAGTGGAGCAGGCCCTCCAAATCAGAGGTACGAGGAATGTGCAAAGTGGGGTTTCCAAAATGCCAACCTTGAAGGTAAGCAACAACCTCAAAGGCCAAAACCGCCAAGGAAGTCACAAGGAACACTCTAATGACTCTAAACAGCAACTTGCCCTTTTCCAACTTGTCACTCTCACTCTCCACAGACACACCTTGTCCATGAATCAACCTCTTCTTAATGGCTCCGAGCAACGCCCAAAGAACAGTGGCAAGCCAAGTGACACAGCCAACAGCACGGTGAGCCCTGAGAAGCAACACCCACGTGACTTGTTTGGCATTCTTGCCGCGGCTTTTCTCCACTGGCCTGAATGCAGCATCAGCACCATTGATCTCCACAACAGAGAAAGTGGGGTTCTCCATTTTCACCACCACTGGTGTTCCCTTCAGTGTATCCTTGGTCCACCAATTGGAAAAGTACAACCTTGGAGCCATTTCCACACTATGGTGAATTGGACACAGATTTCACACTTCACACACAGAACAACACAAGTATGTTACTGTATGTGTGTGAGTGAGAGTGTATATATAATTATAAGTATACACTGAGCAAGGAAGGAAGGACTCAAATCAAGACACCAACAACTTCATCAATCTTTTGTAGCACACATCATGGTAAAGACTAAAGAGAAAAAGACTCAGATCTGGAAACTCATGTAAAACACTGCTCAAGATTCGAGGTTGGCCTTATTGGATGGAAGGCTCAGCATTTAACAAAATGCAGCACATAAAAGCCAAGAACGTGAATTGAGTGAGGCTCTTTTGTACTTTCAAGGAAATCTAGAAGGCACCTAACATGGGAAAGTCACATTATGAGGGAAGGTATCTGCAGCTGTAAGACTGAGACGCTAACTTCCAACTCAGTAAATTCACAATCACTTACCCTTCCCATCCACTTTGCCTCACAAGAAAAAAAGACAACAACGACAACAAAGAATTACAGTATTTTTGTGGTACGAGCGTCTCATTACCATTATTTAAATTGTATTTCTAAAAAGTTGGAATAGTTAACTCTATTGCATAATCAAGATTTTATCTTGATTATTAGTTAAGCTAAAATAATTATGTGTCAGCTCATCTAGTAGTCTCCCTGATACAAATAATTACATGTGCTCGTGGAATCCTCCAAGGTAACCAGAATTAACAGCACTTGACTAAGAAATACACAAGAAGGAAACACTATTGAAATGATTGACCGGAATAGAAGATAAGATAACAATCATAAAATATTATAATTTTAACATTAAAATTTAAAAAAGTGAATAACTTTTTTTTTCAGATTAAAGGAATTGTTCATGGTCGTACATAACAAAAAGACTATCATGGATCGATCCACTTGTTAGAAGGAAAATTGAAGATTCCGGAGACAACGTGATTTATGAGCTTGGCGATGAGTATAACAATCTTTACTTAAAATGTTTTCAATGATAAAAGAACAACAGTGATAATGGTAATAATACTAATAATGCCAATAACCAAAGGTGGGGATGGGACGCGTGTGAAAGGCTAAAAAGGGAACGGTGACTATAAATGAAGACCATCGATCCAAAGCAAACTTTGCAAATGACATAAGCCATCAACAATGTTTAGAACTTTTACTTTTAATTATTGCTTGCAAAAGATGCCTCGATTTGGAATATTAGAGGCTAGGAGGGGTTAATGTGAATTCTGTTAAGTGAAAACATTATTTAATGGAAGCTTCTTCGGGAATATTCCTTTCATTTCTTCTTTTTACATTATCTGGAGTCAAGTCACCACCAATAGGGGTAAAAACCAAAAAAAAAAAGAATACGAAGAAATCTCACACAACACAAACTTTGGTCCCACAAGGGGACCCCCATGTTACCCAAAATTGTTGGATAAGCATTGTCCAAGTTCCATATGTAATTTGGGAGAAACTGAAATGAAAATTAGACACAGATAAATTGAGAAATATATAGCAGGACAGTACAGCTTTTCATGCTGGATCTGAACTCTAAGTGGATATGTTGCAAATTGCAATGCGCATATTTAGTTGTCACCACCAGAAGAACATAATTTAATTAATGCAAAACCAACCAGTGTAATAAAGTGCCACCAGTATCGGATAAGCAAACAACTGAAGGTATTTATTGCACTGGACATTTGCACCAAATAATGAGGTTAGTAATTAGCGAGATACTATGTGGATAAAATTTGATGCAAAAATGATCAAAGATTATTACCAAGCTAGCTACGAGTACATGGTTTGTTTGTTCGTTCACGTTTTTGTGTATTATCGTGGCATCTTGTGATATTGTCTAATCTTAAGATCATATTACTGACGTGAACGCCGATCCTTTTATATCTACCATTAGTTGTTGCATGAATAACCTCAGAATGGAGTTATATATATATATATATATATATATATATATTCATCTGAGGTTTATTGCAAAAGTATAGAATCATAGATGGATATTACAAGCTTGGAAGTTGGAAGGTTGGGGTAGGTAAATGACTTTTGAAGATATTTAATTTTAAGAATAAATGGAAGATTGACGTTTATTTTAGCCAAAAGAGTATATTTATGGCATTTTTTTTTATACAAGTGGAAGATCAATCTATCATAGTTGAGAGGATATACGCCATAGATTAAAATGAATTTTATATTAACAATTGGATGTGGGTTTGAGTTAAATATGTTTTTAGTTTATTTAAAATATATTAGTGAATTTTGATTTTTAATCTTTATAAAAAAAATTAATTTTCATCGATCAAAGAGTTAAAATTTGTTTTTGGTTCCAATTATTATTATATGACACTTGTTGAGGGCTTATATGTTTAGCAAAAGATAAGGCTAGAAAATGCTTGCTAGTGTTGTGGTACAATGTCACCATGTAATACTTTAAAAAATATAGATTCCTAAAATAGATATGATTTATCTACCTTGAACTTTAGGGACTAAAAATATTAGTTTTATATTTTAGGGGATTAAAATCAAACAAAAATGTTCTATAGGAACCAAAATCAAAATTTGCTCATTTTAGAGAGATTAAAATCAATAATTTTAAATTATTTGGGGATGGAAAATAAAGAAAAATATTATAGAGAAGAAAACCAAAATATGCTTGTTTAAGACCCCTCTTCTTTCAGAAATTATTAATAAAAGCCTTGTTTAAGACCACTTAAAATATCATTGTTTATTAATATTTTTTTATTACAAATAAAATGCTTGCTAGTGTTGTGGTACAATGTCACCATGTAACTCTTGGATGATACCAAGGGAAATATTTTTGAAAAAATAAGTCATTTATCTCATTATCATGGCTTTATCTCTTAATTACTAATTATTGTATTGTTCTCATTAAGTAGCCTTTTCTTACCAAATTATAGTATATTATTGAATATTATAAATATTAAAAAAATATTTATCTATAAATATTAATTATAATTAATAAAATATTATAAATGCTAGTTACCTTTTTTTATTCGTTGGGAAATATGTTAGTTACCTATTATGCTTCTTAAATATTAATTGTAAAAAAAAAATTTCTAAATGTCAATAGTTTCGTAATTGATTTTTTTTAACAAAATTATACAAATAAAAAATACACAAATTAATTGATATGCTTAATTACATAAAAATATTTAATTCTCTCTCTCTCTCTCAGTGACTCACACACTGATTATAAAATAGTGTTGATTTTCTCTCTCACACACACGACGTATACTTATTACTACAGTATAAAATAGTATGAACAATTCCAATAATTGGTACTTCAACGAACGAAAGAACCTTTTTAAAATGAAAGAATTGATTGCAAAATAAAAAATACTAGTATTAACAATTGTAATAATTTTTATTTCAACGAAATCAT
This sequence comes from Glycine max, assembly GCF_000004515.6. Classification (NCBI taxonomy): domain Eukaryota; kingdom Viridiplantae; phylum Streptophyta; class Magnoliopsida; order Fabales; family Fabaceae; genus Glycine; species Glycine max. The sequence goes on from NC_016091.4 coordinate 6,401,426, forward strand.
TTTTTACATTAAAATTAATAAAACTGTCACTAAAATTAATGCTAATGTCTTAATAAAGTTAAATAGATTGACTTTAATTCATCAATTAGAAATATTAAATGTAGCTTATTATGATAATTTAATGAATATTTTAGGGAGTTTAAAAATAAATTTTAAATAAAATTATTATAATTTAAATAAATTATTTCAGTGACTTTAAAAATATATCATCTTAAATGTCGTTTTACACCTAAACATAAGGGGTTCCCACAAAACAAAAACTAAACATAGATAGATAGATAAACAACGCTTTTAACAAAAACTAAACGTGAGTGAGAAATCAATACAATAAGAATATTTCACCAAAATAATTATTACAAGAATACTAAAAGGAGTAAGAAATTAAAGCATGTCCACGCTTGTCAAAAATTCCTTATATACTAGTCAAACTACAAAATTAATATCTTTTTGTGAATTAAAAATATCTGTAATCAATAATATATATTTTTTTTCAATACAATTTGCATATACCATCTAAAACAATTAAAATTTGGGTTTGAGCATGAGATCCAATCAAAGAGATTATTTTTTTTTAAAGTCATAAAAATCATCGTTTGACCTCTTTCTAATAATACATTTGGCTAGAATATATTCTTAGTTCTTTGTCTTATTTTTTTAGTTTTAATTTGCTTCTCTATATAAGTCTCAAAAAAATCATTTTCCTTAAAATATCATTGTTAGATTATATAGATTGATATTTTCGTGAATTTACCATACTAACTTAATTAGAAATGTAACATTATAAAAAAAATAGCATATTACATATATGTTTGTCACCTCAGACAAAATTAACACTATTAGTGTAAAATTGTTAGTGTAAAATATTAATGAAATGAGTGTATGATGTCTTACGTAACAGGAGTCTCATCAAAACTTTAGTAGATCTGGCTTACTTGCATGTGCTACAAGATTGGCTCCGACAATCTATAATCTTGACAGAGACTATCTTAGCTGGGTTTCAACTTTCAAGTGTGAGTGAGACAAACAGGAAGATAGAAGCTGTTATTGTTTGGTCATTCTATCTGTGTATCGATCTGCTTCTATCCCAGTATAGGCCATGTGTGTGGCACTGTCTAATTTCCTACCTTTCTCTCGCATCAATTATATACATGCGTTTATTTTTTATATACTTAATTAATTATACACAAATACTATAACCCTAAAATCATACATTAAGGAGTAGAAATCTTTAAAGGACATTTTTGGGATCTGAAGTAATTAAGTTAAGCTAATTTGCAATTGCAAGGTATTTAATTAGTATCAACTTGAATATCTTAATAATTAGTTCCTGAACAAATGATTCAGTGGAGTGGAATTTTGTATTTGTTATATTAAAGTGCTGACTTCTCAAATAAAATGCGCAATTTTTTTAAAAAAATAATATACAGTATATAACTAGTAAAAATTGCTGAGCAATAGTTAATCAATCGTAATTTATTTTTAACCCTAAGCAATTAAATAAAAGATCCAATATCTATCTTGGATATGAGTCTTATTCTACGAACCTATATTAGCTAGTGACTCGTAAGAAGCATAACTCCCCTTAAACTTTAGCTAGATTCGAGTTTTATAATTTAAAAAAGAAAAAAAGACTTCATTAATGAGTTCAGTGATTCAATTCAAACTAGTAAGGATTTAAGGTGACGTATATATAAATATCAAATGTCTCATGCCAAAAGATATAATTCTTATCTTACGTAAGAGGAAAATCTGTAGAATAATCTTTTTTTATGTAGAATTCTTCTCATTCACAAAAGGAAAAGATAAAAGAATTTTTTTATGTAGGATTTTTTTTTTAATGTAGCTTCACCAATGTTAATATGGGATTTTTCTTATCTATTAGTACTACTTTGCTTCGATAGGAACTAAAACTTTATCAAAAGTAACAGTGTTGATGGAAACACTAGCATAAAAAAGGTTTTTAATATTAGTATTTTTACAGCAGTTCTAGTAAAATCCATATATAATCTGTGAAGCGATTACAATTTTGTTATATTGAATAACTATTTCAATTAATTGCTAAATTATTAATCTAGAAAATATTTTATTGGTTTAGATAGTATTTTTTATAACTTTTAAGACTCTTAACAAGTTAAGATGTTCTAGATTGGTTGCACTACAATTACAATCAATGTAGAAAAAGACTTTGTTTTCCTAACCTCTATAAACGCCCTTATCAGAAAAAGACTTTTAAGACTTTGTATCAAAACCCTTATTCATAACCTCTATGAACGCAATTTTTGTTCATTGCTTTGTGACCCGCGTCTCCTCCTTCTCCATTATAGTTATGTGTTTTTTTCTTGTTTGTACTCTGACAAAGGTATTCTCATTTGTAATTTTAGACTTACAAATGGACATTATCCAAATGCAAAGTTTTAGAAAATGTATCTAGGCTCGTAGTTGTAAAAACCGGCTTGGGTTGGACGGTCCGATTGGTTGAACTGGAAACTGATGGTATAATCGATCTAAGTCGCTCGTTAAATTGGATATAACATTAACTTGAACCAACTGATTTTGCAATTGAATTGGTCTTATTGAATCAATATTTCTTATTTTTTAAAATGCAAGTTTTAATGAAAATACAACCAAAATAACATAACAAAGAATCAAAATCAAAGACTAGAAAATTATTTAGTAGATAAATTTCCACTAATAAATAAACTTATCATGCAAATAATATATTCTATTTGTTTCATTATAATTATGATCCTAGATTATTTTTATATATATCAAGAAAACATAATAAATAGATAAAAGAGAATAATTTTTTTATAAAATTAACCTTATCATCATTAATTTATTTTAATTTTTGTTGCCTATATCATTAATATTATAAGAAATATAAATGAAAAATGTAGTTAATGTTATTAAAAAACTAAAATGATAATTATTTTAGGACAAATTTTTTCTTCTTACATGACGTGTAACACCCCAAAAATAATCCAATAATTATTTAGATAAAGACATCTAAATACATCTTTCAAGTAAATAAAAAGATAGATTAAATTGTTTTAATATAATATATTGTTATTTTTTATTTTGAAAATATGTTATTATTATAGTATATTAGATTGGTTAAAGATAATAAAAATAAGAGATGAAGAAAGGTTAGTTAAACAAATTTCAAAATATATAATTTCAAATTATGAATAACGCTTGTAAAAGGATAAACAATTAATATCTTTTGACATTACTGAGTTGCTCAAGGAGTAAGAAGAATGAAAAAAAACGAAGAAATTTTGTTGAGACAAAGTTGATGAAGAACTCAAATTACTTATTTCAAGAAGTGAATAAAACAACATTCTTCAATGAAGAATGAAGAAAACTGAGAAATTTTGTCGAGATAAGGTTAATTATACCCATGAATGAAGAATTGTTTATACAATTTTGAATTATATGATAGATACCTTCATATGAGACGGAGAAGAAATTCTGGATACTTTCGTCTATGATGGGGAAGACAGTGAGACTCCATTTCATGAAATATGAGCTCATATACCCTTTGAAGAATCTGAGATCCACACTGGGAACCACTAAGTTGTGTCTGTTATATTTGAATGTGTTGAGGTGTTGTCCATTTATTTAACTATTTTATTTATTCAAAATATCATGAATTGTGAGTATTTTAATCTAATTTTCATTAGAGTATATATATATATATATATATATATATATATATATATATATATATATATAATCTTATTTTAAATTCATTGTGGATATCATGGATAATTTTTTAGATTATCATGCTGGTTGAGAACAATACTATTTACAAATATTTTATGTTTATTTTATTTACTGAGATTATCATGTCATTAAAAGTGTTGTTTTTAGAGCACGAGGAAAAAACAGTTAAAATTAAGGAAACTTGAAGACTTAATTACCTTTAAATACATTTTTAACTTTGTTAGTACTAAGAATAATATGTCGAATGTGATTGATTATATTATTACATTATACTTTTTAGTATCCGTTATCTTTATATGACTATATTTAAGAATAATATTTTTACTTATGTAAAGATTATTTATTTGATTTTATTTATTATACGTTAGGTATTTTCGTATTAATATAATTTTTGAGATTTTATATTTTTTTTAATATGGGATGTTACTTTAATGAAGATCATTATACGACTATTATTATGGGACAACCAAAGCAAGTATATACTTATTTTTAAGTTACCTATTAACCCGGTATTTTGATTGAGTAGATGAATTAACTGATTTTTATAACACTAATGATATACACTTATATTATTTTCTAAACATTTGGAAAAACACATTTTTCTTCCTTAAAAAAAAAAAAAACAGGTTCTGTACTTTTGTGCAGTTTTCTTGTTTATATTTTGGGGCGAAAACGCCTCGAGTATCCAATATCTATATATAATCTAGCCTCTTGTCTTGCATGTATAAGTGGGGGCAGCTGAATTAAATTTCACACTATTCTGCCTTTTTTGTGTCTAATATCCTAAAATATAATTTGGAGAATGAAAATGTCCATTTATAATTTAATGACTAGAATATTAATAAAAAAATTTGATAGAAACACATCACGTACCCAACAGCCTTGCACACGAGGTAGATGGCATAGATACCACAACAAAACCTTAATTGTATGTATTATCTTGTATTCTTTCTTCCTTACATTTTGTGCTTACTCGCTCTTCAGCTTTGCCCGTGTTCATGGCCTTATAGACATCACGGGATGTGCCCCAGTACTTCCCTTACCTTGCATTTCATTATTCTTATCTATCTTCAAAATAAAAATGATATGAAGGATGACCAACAATATAATTCAAGCCTATTAACGAAGGTGTCAAACTGTCAATGACATTATTAGACTGTGCAGCACATTATTGCAATCAATATTATGAGTGTTCATGTAGTGCATGAGCATGCAGGACGCCACCTTTATAATTACTATAAGAGGAGTTTTTTTATTTTTATAATTGGTAGAAATATTTATTGATTTTGTTGATAAATAATTTTTAAAGGAAAATTTGGTTAATCACCTTTGATGGATCTTCTCTCAATTATATTTTTTTTTCATTCATAAACCTCAAAATCAAATCTTATTTAAAAAAATTAAACTTAGATACTAAGAAGAGATATGTAATAAGAAAGTAATGTCCAGCTGTATATGTTTTAATTTTAGCCTTAGGATATGTGTGATGCACACCGAGCTACAACACAAAAAAACAACACGGAATAAATTTTTGAGTTAGTGTACAACTTTTTTTGTCATGTGTATTGTTTGGTGGACAATAAAAACATAAGAAAAAAATGCAAAAATTACCAAAATATCATTTTTATTATTAATTATTAAGTATCTTAATGTGATTCATATTATTATTATTGTAAAATAAAATTTATTATGAAATATAAATATAATTCATATAATTATAATATATATTATATAAATTATATATATAAACATATAATAATATATACTATATATAATATTTTATTACACATATGTAGTAATACATAAATATATAATATTATCATATTAGGTGAACATACAAAAATATGTTTATTATATTATTATACTTACTAGTGGCCCTAAACATCAATAAAAAAAGAGGTCATAAATAAAATTTGAGATCTCTGAAGGAAAAAAAAACTGAGAACTGAAAGTAAAGATTTAATGAAGAAAGTGACGGTTATTAAAAAAAATAGAAATGAAGAAAATAACAAATAATCAGAATTTTTTTATGTTCATCAGCATTTAAGTTGTATTGTCTCATGATATATTTTAAAATTAAATATTGAACAATTAGAATTGTCCTGTCAAGTGCCACACTTTTTACAAATTTAATTAACACATCGTCCACTTAATTTACACGTTAATTTTAACATGAGTGGTGAAATTCTGAAATACTTTTACAATCAACGCACCAGCAGCAAGAACAAATATGTTAAAAATTTCAAAGAAATCGATCAAGGATAAACGGGAAATTTGAACCCATGTACATATGCTAATTTATGTATTTGACGTAAATAGAATTTCATAGCTCTACGTTGGGAAGGGAAAATGTAACAACTTAGCTCTAACACTGCACGTTCTGAGTTTGGGGGCCTTTCATTCTCTAATCTTTGTAAGGCCCAATTTCTCTAATTAGTCAGTTTGGTTGCCTGTTTTTTTAAGAAAAAAATCTTATGAGAATGTATTAAAAAATTATAGCAATATATTTTTTTAATACTTTCAGACATATTTATTAGATAGAATTTACGTGGGTTACCCCATTTTCTATTTAATGAGTTTCATTTTCAAACTAGTGAAATTCACATAAATTTCAACCAATCAAAAACAATATATCAAAAAATCCTTAAAAAATATATTACTAACACTCTTCGTACGTCCATAAATACTAAACTTATAAGGAACTAATACACTTGACTGTTAAAAAAATGAGAACAACGCAAATGGGTTATTTCAAATTTAAATGGTTAAAATTAAAAAAAAAATACAAAATACATTTTCTGACTGCTCAAATATGAAAGTGCGTGTAGAGAACATATATAACCAAAATAGTTCTTATTTTAAAAATGTAAGAATCATAAGTTTAGATTATACAATCTTATATTTTTTTATTTTAACTTTTTTAGGAAATAATAAGAAGAATAAAAATGATGATGATAATAATAATAATAAATAAATAAATAAAATCATCAAAGGCCTTGGAAAAAATTCATGACTACTGTGTACAATGAATTAAGAGAAAATCCAAAATTTGAATACAGTTCCTCAGGTGTTATTCTTCTACCAGAAATTTTTTTCCTGGATTCTTCTATCAGAATTAGAGATTAATTAATCTACACAATAAAGGTATGCATTAAATAATTACTCAGATTACCTAAGTGAAACTTTAATTCCAGTTAAGAACACCATCTAAAGAATTCCATCTAAATTTTGTCCTTAAGAAAAATAAGGTAGGTGTAGAAAAATTAGGAAAGTTTTAACAAAAATCTATATTTAATAGCCCGTCATTGATTTAGGAGGACCTCAACTCCTCATGATTATCCATGTGATGTACAGGAAATTTTTATTGTATTTGACATTTTAACAGAATTGCGATGAATTATTTGATCAAATATATAGTTTTAAATTTATTATTTGAATGTATTAATTGCTAAATTATTTCATTTCTATTTTAATAATTGTAAAAATATAAAATAAAAATTGTATAAAAAAGTGCAACGGGGTGGGGTTTCACAGGCAAGGCAGAAACATACTCAAATTTGATCCCACTTTTTTTAGTAGGGAAAACCCCAACCCTAACCCTAAGTAGGCTTTTCTGTTTAAAATGGGTCGAAGTTAAAGAGGTATCCATGGGTTCAAACTTACCTGCCATGCCAAATTGTTGTACTTGTTACTACTTCATTTTTACTTACATATACTGGCTTCACTTTTTTTAATATAAGATTTAATTTTTTTTAGCTCATATAATTTAATGTTTTTTATTTATTTTTGGTTCTTGTAATTTTAAAAGTTGTAATACTTATTATATTTGTTTTTCCTTAAAACAGTTTAGATATTATTTTGAATGGTGAAAAAGGTTATCTAAATTGTTTAAAAAATAAAAAATAAAAAATAAAACAAATATAAGTTACAAAAACTAAAATTAAAATTAAAATTTTGTAAGCACGAAAAAGTAAAAAAATAATAATTATTTGTAAGCACGAAAGTGTTGAGCAGCCATAACCATATAAAAAAATTAAATTAATTTTTCTATCACATGGACAGAATGCTCGGCATATATGAAATTTTTTTTTTTAATTTTGAAATAATTAGTTTTTAAATAGTTATTTTAAGATTTAATCAAAAAATTAATTATATATAAGATAAATAAATATCTAATAATTATCATATATGTTTCTTAAATTATAAAATTGAATTATATTTGAAATTTAGAATTTTATTTGATTTAAAATTGAATTTTATTATATTGGTAAAATTGCAGTTTCATAAGATTTCTCATTTCTTTTTCTCTACTTTTTATATAACCAAAAAAATAAAAATAAATCACTCTATATCATTTCTGCCTAATTCCATCAATCTAAACAATACAAAATTTCACTCAAAAATCACTTAAATTAATAAAAAAAATTATTTTTTCTCTCAATTTCACTTCCTATCCAAATTAAATGTTAGTTAGCAAAGTAAGGGACAAAGTTCCTTTTTGTGTCATAATTATGCTTTTTGCATAGTCAAATTGTGTGTAATTAATAAAGTATTCAATTCATGATGTAATTTTATCACTTATATGTATCAGCCACAATTTCTTCTTTTAAAATATTTTTTATTTGGTTATATTTATTTTTAAAAATTAAATATTTCTTTCTTTCTGTTTTGCAAATATGCTGGGTTCTTAATACTTTTTTTTACAGAAAAGGTTCTTAATACTTAATACTTGTAAAATTTAACTTTTTATGTGCTTAATTTGTACGACAAATTTATTTAATTTAAACATTTTTTATAATTAAAAGGATCATCAAGTATTTTAATAGAAAGACACATTGTAAATAATATCTTCAATATTTGGTAGAATACATAACATCAATTAGAAAATTATAATTAAAATCAATCAAAAAATCAAATAAAGTAAAATGGTAGGAAATTTGGAATGTCGTTTTGTAATCATGTGATTATATATTTGCATCAAAGTCAGATCGGACAGATACTCACAAGTTCAAATTTAATTGTCATATTTTTTTATTATAATTAAATGCAATATATAAAATTTTAAACAATATTAAAAATGTGATCAAATTATATTTCAGTTATCCTTAAACATAAACAGTGAATTGAATGCCCAGTAATTCAATGAAAGAAAGTTTCCTGTTTGAAGTGTTTATAGATAAACATTTAAACATCATTACAAACCAAAACAATCAATGATATTTGTCAAAATTGAAATGGAAGAAGCAAACCAGGAAACGCATGTACATTATACCACAAATACAAGCCCAGAACTAGTACACCTTAATGCTTGTAACACGCGGTACCCTCAATTTCGGTGTTGAGAGAACAGTGCATAAAATAAAAAATACACCCTACAATATTCTTGTACGCATTGGAATCACAAGAGTACAATTATTTTACTCAATTCCGAATATCATGTCAGTAATACTACATCTTAGGCTCAGACTATGTGAGCCTGCAATTACAGTAAAACTATAAGGAAAAAAAATAAACACTAAACTAGCAGTGTTTACAATCATAGTAAATCAAAGTAAAGAAACAATCATGTAACTGTTAGTTTTCACTTTTCACCACAACTAATTGATGCCACTTCTATTTACAATGAGCCTCCGCTTCTGTTACTAGCTTCACCGCCTTACTTTTTCTCTTCTGATATTTAGCAAATGAATACCACACACCACCAGCTGTATTGATAACCAATCCAGACACATTCAAAGCATGGACTTGAACACCACCCAGTAAGAAGAAAACAAGGGTCTGAAGAAGCAACAAGTAACAGATTTATTCTTGCAGTTAAAAGAACATAAAGGATGTGCAAGTCAAATAAACTACTAAGAAAAGATGTATTGATAATGTATATGTATGAACATGAATATTCCGGGCCAGGACAACAATTTGAAATTCAAGTTTTTGTGCTCTGACAGAAATTTTCTATGGCAAACGCAGGATCAGTCCCAGCTTACCGTGGAAACAATCCCTTTGAGAACGCCAACAATAGTTGTAGTAGTTAAGGCTGAATTAACTATTGTGCATAAGAACATGTTGAAGTTGAGAACGATGCCCATCACCAACGCAAGAATAAGAATAACCAAAAATGAAAAAGAATAACTCAGCAAAAGAAAACAAAATATTAGTTTTGGCATCAATTTATTACTAAATAAAATATGACCCAGCTATGGCATATCATCAAATACATGCAAATTTTTAGCTTTTCCAAAATATGCTGCAAGTTATGGCTCCAGTTGATAATCATCACAATTTATTCTCACAAAATGATTACTAAGAATAAACTTTCCCAGCACCTTAATTTAGGAGAACAAAAGAATCTGAATCAGCTGATCTATATTAATTTAATGTATAATTGTAAAGCATCTGGCATATTATAAAGGGACAAGTGTTTTATGAATGCAAAACAGACCCATCTCATCATGCCAATCAAAAGTTGATGCCTTGTCTTGTTTTCTACCATAAGATCAAGTGATTCAGCCTCACAGCCCCTCCCCTCCCCCTCTCTTTTTCCTTGAATTTCTGTTACATGTCCAATCCTAACAAACTCAAAATTATCTCCAAACCCCCCAAGGTCACGATTATTTTGCCAGAAATGAATCTATGCTAGATTCTGATAAATATTCTACAAAGGACCAATACATAGAAAATTTGCACAAAACTACTCGGCGGACATTATCAGTTAGAGGAAGGGAATAAAAGTGATGATAAAATTCTTCCTGAAATGTCCAACAACACAGGAAAGCAATTATAAGGAAATGAATGAGTACTTAACTAACATATTTGCGGTTTGGGATTAACTATAGTATCACTGAGGCTTTTGGCAGTTCCTTGTGAAACAATTGAATTTATTTGATTGAGTATATAAAAAGACAAGATCTAAAATGTCTAAAAATCCTATTCATGGTAGGGTAATCATGAATCAATTCCAATACCAAGAACCAGGTTAAGATTCTGACCTTTGCAAATAATACAGATAAAGAATTTGGGAGTTCCCCAGTGGCTATGATGAGAAACATAAAAAATGGAAGAGATAAAAAGCTGTTATAGAACATGATTTCCAGGGATGAAAGTCCGTCCTCAGCACCAGATTTTTCCACCAGCACAAGGTACATGGTCTGCATATACGAGTAAGTAGCACTATGAGCAAACCGTGCACATTACTCCATTATAAGATTAAGAACTATGATAAATCAGCATATCACCTGGAAAAAAAACGGAAACAAAGGCCATGAGAAAAAATCTCCAAGGGCAGCAATGAGAACTCCGGCAGCAGTCAATATCACTGAAAGAGCAACCTGAAATTTGACAGAAAATTATATATAAAGATTTCTCAGCTCCAGAAAGGACAAGAATAAAATGCTACAGAAAAGGCAACAACTTTGGGGTTAGACCAACCCACATATTTTATCAGGTATCGGCATCTTAGTCTCGAGGTTGGAAGTTCCTAATGGTTCGTGTGGTAGGAAAAAAAAAAATAAGATTATCAAAATATTTTCTTTTGTTTGTTTGGAGGAAAAAATAGAAAGAAAAATTATTTTTCTAGATACCTGTCATTTTTTTTTTCTAATTCAAATTTTAAAATTTTTCTTCTTTTCTTCTTTTCCTTCCATCCAACCAAACATATCATAAAATTTGAGCCCGATGGAGACTCGCTGGGGTGATTTTATCCATTAACCTTCTCTAGCCCTCAACAACATGGGATTCAGTAAAAACTAATTTAAGATCTCAATTTAAAATAGCTTAATTTTATGATGAGTCTCTCTATTTTTTACATTTTATTAAATCGGTCTCCTTATTTTTTAATTTATTATTGGAGTCTTCCTACTTTTAAAAGTCTCCAAAGAAAAATTAAACGTTAATTTATTTTAAGCGTGTGTCATTCTGGTAGTTCAGTTTGGACTTGTGTTGCTGATTTTGGGAATTAGACATTTTTGATAATGTAAAAGTTATAGATTTTGGATGGATAAAGTTTATGTTTTGGGATTGGGATAATCATTTATTAGATAATTATTAGTTATCAAGTTAATGATGAGAGTAAATTAGAAATAACATAAATAATTAATCACTTTACTTATCAATATCTCTTAAATGATTAATTATATCCGAACGTGACCATTAACATTTTAAGTTAAAAGTTAACTTTTAATTTTTTCTTTGGGAATTCAGATAATCAATTTAAAAAAAGATAGAAGACTGATAATGAATTTAAAAATAGGAAAACCAATTTAATAAAATGAGAAAAATAAAAAGATATTTTTTACAATTAAATCATTTAAAATCTATCACTAAAAATGTTTATTATTAACTATCGCCGCCTTTTTCGCTGTAACACATCCAATCCCCTAACAATAACATCAAATCAAAATTATATTAGTTTATGTACTTTGTAGAATTTTTTCAATTACAAACACATTTGTATGTCTGGAATTTGCTAACATTTGCTTATTTGTTTTTTAGTTTTAATACCTTAGTAAATTACAATTATTTTGAAATACACTTACAATGTAGTTTGTTAATGTATTTAAACTAAAAAAACAAGTAAATATACATTAACACATTTATTAATTGAGAAATTTATCAAAACAAGTCTAAGTATACATTCTTTTATAACATTTTATTGTGATCAACAGAACTTCAAGATTTTAAAAAGAGAAAATTATTGTGAATAATTAAAACAAGTCTAAGTGTAACTCTCTTCATTACAATAATAACCATAACAAAAACATACTAAAAATACTATAAAATCTCAAATTCATAATACTATAAAAATATCTCATGTATAATACATAAAGTCAAATAAATGAATTTTTACATAAATAAAAATATTATCTTCAAATATGAATATCTAAACTAAACGAATGTTAAAATATAACGAAAGTAGTCACATCTAATATCTTATTATGAAATACTAACTAGTATAAAGTAAACATAACTAAACTAAAGAAAATTACATCTTTAAGTCTCCTCAATTTCAACAATTTCTTTATTGTATTTTGAAAACAATACTTTTAATGAGATGTTAATTTCAATGAATAAAATAAGTTTTAAAAAGGAATTCGCAAACACTATTGTTCCCAACTACACACACACATATTCCAATAAAAGTCAAAATAAAACAATCACAATTTATGCATAACATTCTAGATGATAAAATATTTAAACTCCTCGGTGCACTCAAATAAACATCATGAGATACACACCTCAAATTTTTGTAATCAGTTGACTTAAGTCTTTGGTTCTCAAATGGAGGTATTAGTATTCAGAATCTCTCCCTCATCTCGAATGGAGGTATCTCATGCATATTAATTTCAAAATAAATAGAATGTTCATCATCATCCATTCCCAAAAGGTGATGACCAACACACATATAATTACAAAATATCATTCTAAATAATTAACAAATAAATTTTCTAATTCCTTTCACCTGATAATAATTCATAAGTGTTGGGGAGAAAGAGAGAAAACCAGGAAAAGACATATACTAAAAATGAGATGAATTGCATTATAGAATTGAATTACATAGAGGTTATTTATACAGCTCAAGTTCAGCCTCAATCACTGCCTTATCACACTCAACTAACTAAACAAACTACCAAACTTACATCTAATATTCTGAATTACAACTAACACACCCCCTTAATTCAGAATCTCCATAGGTGAAACACCAAGCTTGTCTCTCAACACTACAAAGTTATTCACCTTTAATCCTTTTGTAAAAATATCTATCAGCTGCATTTCAGTGCTGCAATACCTCAAATCCAGCTGCTTCTTGCTCATCTTTTCTCTCAGAAAATGAAATATAATCTCAATATGTTTTGATCTTCCATGTGCTACTGGATTCATGACCAAACTGATAGTAGATTTGTTGTCTACATACAATCTAACTGGCCTTTGAATTTCCACCTTCAATTCTTCAAGCAAGGAGTCCAACCACAAAGCTTGACATGCAGGATAGCAGGCTGCTATGTACTCTGCCTCACATGAGGATAAAGCCACCACTTGTTGTTTCTTGGAACACCAGCTTATTGATGTACCCAGAAACTTGAAAAGATAGCTTGTAGTGCTTTTCCTTTCCACCTTGTCTCCACACCAATCAGAATCTGAGAAGCCAATTAATTCTGAAATTTCCACCTAGTTTGTGAAAGCATCTTGATCACTTCCTTAGTAAAAAAAATACCATAGCTGAGTGTGCCTCTAAGGTATCTCAGAATCCTCTTGGCAACAGCCCAATGAGAGGCCTTAGGATTGTTTGAAAATCTGCTAATTAGACTCACTACAAATGAGAAATCTGGTCTTGTATTACAGAGATATCTCAATGACCCTACAACTTGCTTGAATAGGGTGCTATCCACTGATTTTTCTGACTCATCCTTCACTAACTTCAAGCCTGGTTCAACTGGAGTGGATGCTGGATTGCAACTCATCATCTGGAATCTTTTGAGCAGATCAGTTGTATACTTTTGTTGGTGCATGATCAACAACTCATTTGCTTTCTTGAATTCCATTCCCAAAAAATATGACAGTAATCCCAAATCTGTCATTTCGAATTCAAGCTTCAATCTCTCCTTGAATTTCTCTATGGCCAGTGGATTGCTTCCTGTTATCAGTAGATCATCAACATACAGGCACAAAATTATCATGTCTTCTTTGTCATTCTTCCTTACATATATTCCATGTTCCTTTTCACACTTGTGGAAACTTTCTTTTATCAGAAAAGAGTCTATTCTTTTGTTTCAGGCCCTTGGAGCTTGCTTTAGGCCATACAATGCCTTATACAATATGAACACTTTATCTTCCTTGCCTTTGATCTCAAAACCAGGAGGTTGTTTAACAAACACCTCATCTTCCAAGGTACCATTCAGGAAAGTTGACTTTACATCAAGCTAGTATAAGGACCAATCTCTATTGTGGGCTAGTGCTATTACCAACCTTATGGTTTCTAGCCTAGCTACTAGAGCAAATACTTCAGAATAATCCAAACCAGCTTTTTGGAGGAAACCTCTTGCAACTAACCTTGCTTTATGCTTGGCTACAGATCCATTTTGCTTCAGTTCTAGCTTGAATATCCACTTCACATCAATGGGAGACTGATTTGAAGGCAGGTCAACAAGATCCCAGATTTGATTTCTTTCAATTGCCCTCAATTCCTCTTCCATTGCAGCCTTCCACTGATCTTGTTGCAGTGCATCTCTGAAATCAATTGGTTTAACATTTGCCAAGAAAACAAAATGTACAAACTCACTTGCATTCCTCTTTGCTTCTACTTTTTCTTCATCTTCAGTTACTGCTACTTGGCCAAGAATGTTAGGCAACTCCACATGATAGTCTTTAAAATTCAAAGGCAGTGCCTATCTCTTTGTGGTCTGAGATGCATAATTGCAGACCTATCATTTTCAACTTCAATTCTAGTTTCTTCAATGATTTTTGCCTCAGTATTCTCCTCTTCAACTAGAGTACTGATTGTGGATTTCTTCTTCCAATCCCATGAGTCATCTTCATCAATTACCACATCTCTACTTATGAAGATTTTCTTAGAAAGTGGTTCAAGCAGCCTGTAGGCACCAGTTGGGTGATATCCAACCAGTATCATAGATACACTCTTGTCTTGAAGCTTCTTTCTCTTCTCATCAGGTACATGTTTGAAGCATAAAGACCCAAACACCCTTACATGCTTCATTGTTGGCTTCCTTTGTGTCCACACTTCTTTAACACTTTATCCTTTAGCTTCTTAGTTGGACTCTTATTCAGTATATAGACTGCAGTGGACACAACTTCTCCCAAAAATTCTGATGGCATGTTTTTCTCCTTCAACATACATCTAGCCATATTCATTACTTTCCTATTCCTCCTTTCAGCCAACCCATTATGCTGAGAAGTATATGGAGCAGTAACTTCATGAATTATGCCATGCTGGATACAGAAAAATTCAAAATCCTTTGATGTATACTCCCCTCCACCATCTGTTCTAATAACCTTGATTGCTTTTCCACTTTGTTTTTCACTCAACACCTTAAACTCTTTGAATATAGAAAGCACTTCACTCTTGGCTTTTATCAGGTACATCCACATCATCCTACTAAACTCATCAATGAAGGTCACAAAATATTTGTTACCTCCCATTGACAACACTTCCAGTGGGCCACATACATCAAAGTATACAACTCCTAACACTTCAATTGCTCTAGTAGGTGATTCAGATTTGAAGGAGTTCCTAGGTTGCTTACTTGTCAAGCATATTTCACAGATTCTGTGAGGAATTCTGATTCTGAGTAGGCCATCAACTAGCTTCTGTGACTGGAGTTGATTCAGGCCCTTGAAATTCAAATGCCCAAGTCTAGAATGCCAAAGTCAACTCTCATCTTCATTGGCAGTTGATGCTAGACACTGCACATAAGCATTATTCATATTCACTTGAAAGGTTCTGTTTTTGGACAATGGAACTTTGAACACTCTTACATTACCTGGGTCTAGTAAATCCAAAAACTTGTTCTTCAAGGATGCATACAAACCTTTTTCAAGAAGTTGACCCAAACTCATCAAATTACACCTCATATCTGGCACATACATCACTTCTTCTATTATTGCTACACTTCTATCACTCATTCTGAAAGCAACATTTCCAACTCCCATGCTCTTCACAGTACTGTTATCTGCAAATTTTATGGTGCACCTCCTGTTATTATCAAGATTCACAAGCCAATTCAGATTGCAGGTCATGTGATTTGAACATCCAATGTCCAAATACCATGTTTCTGCATCACCATTGCTGCTGAAATTGTAGATGGTTGCCATCAACACAACTGCTTCCACCTCTGAACCACTATCACTTTCCTGTTTTGCTTGTTTTGCTTGTGCCATGTGAGCCTCATTTTTGCTGTATTTCTTCTTCTTCTATCTTGCATCTGCACTTCCACATTCATTAGCAAAATGACCCTAGCCTTGACAATTGTAGCATCTGATCTTGCTTTTGTCAAACCTTCCTTTTCCAGTCCTATTACCTGAACATGCTTCCCTTTTTCTGCCATATGACACAGATTGTTCCAGAGCAGAGTCATTTTGATCAAACTTGCCCTAAGCTGAAGGATTCTTTCCTTCATACTTGTTGCCATATCTCTTAGCATTCCCTTTCCACTTCTTGTTCTTCCAACCTTGCTTCTGTTTCGAAGCATACAAGGCCTGATCTTGCAATCTTGCCGGGCTCCTCTCATTCATCTTCGGCTCATGTGCTTCTAGAGAGGCTTGCAGCTGCTCGATTTTCATCTCAGACAGGTCCCTTGCCTCTTCGATAACAGTAACTCCCATCAAATCGAGGGGTTAGAGTTCTCATCGCCTTTTCTACCAAATCTTGATCCTTGAATCTATCACCACATTCTTGCATTTGATTCACAATTCTGAGCAATCTTGTGAAGTAATCACAGATCCTCTCATTGTCTTCCATCTGGAGCAGCTCATATTGTCTCTTCAAAGTGTTTAGCTTCACTTTCTTCAACCTGTCATCACCAGAACAAGCTTTTGCTAGGATATCCTATGCCTCCTTCGAAGTTGTGGCAATTGCAATTTTTTCAAAATGTGCAGAGTCCACACATTGATGCAAGAAAAAGAGTGTCTTACAGTCTTTCTTCTTCAAATCCTTCAAAACTTGTCTTTGAGCATCTGGTGTGCTGGCTGTAGGCTCTTCAATCCCATTTTGAACCACCTCATAGATATCCTGAAAACCAAAGAGGGATCTCATCTGCACACTCCATTTGGACCAATTTTTCCCATCAAGAACTGGTAAATTTCCAGGTACATGGCCATTCATGATGCTATCTTGATCGATCCACACTCAAGCTTTTCCAGCAATCACCAAAATTCTTTTGCAAGATCCAAAATCTGCCAAATCTTGATTCTCAATGCCTCACGGATTACTTCACTCATAATCTCACAACTCTCAGCTGTTTCACCCTCGAAGGATCCACAGTGTTTGAATCTCTCACCACTTTTTCTCAGTTCACACCTCTCTTATCCCACCTAGTCCAAAGACTTAGTGCTCTTGATACCAAATCTATTGGGGAGAAAGAGAGAAAATCAGGAAAAGGCATATACTGAAAATGAGATGAATTGCATTATAAAATTGAATTACATAGAGACTATTTATACAGCTCAAGTTCAGCCTCAATCACTACCTTATCACACTCAACTAACTAAACAAACTACCAAACTTACATCTAATATTCTGAATTACAACTAACAATAAGATCATACCACAACTTATAACATTATAAAAATCAATTAATAATTAACTATTAAACAAAACGCACACATATATCTATATATACATCAAGATATATTTTAATTGGTATATACATAATTAGACACAAAACTAAACACATTGTTTGATTCATGAATTTCAAAATAAGTTCCACACATATATGCATATACATTTGTAAAGCCTTTTGTTAATTTCAACCAAGCATTGCATGCACCTTTTCTTATCCCTTTATACCTATATAAAACTAGTAAATTAACACTAATTCTTATCTCAGATGTTAATTCTATGAGTGAGAAGTAGCGACATAGTTACGACGTGGAAAGCAAATATTAGACCCATATATTATATATTAACAAGATAATTTTACCATTTAACCATTATATTTAGGCATTACTAATACCAAGTACTTTATAACACAAAATAAATGTATCTTTCAATAATCATACCATGGAAGTTTATAAAAAAATATTTTACTCACCTCTTGAAGCAAGTAATTTGTACTATTTATTATCTTTCTTCTCCTTTATCAATTGCATCAACAAAAATTATTTATTTTCTCTATTCTTCTCCGTTTTGAGCAATCCGATAATGTCAAGAGAGATCATGTGTGATTTTAAGAAAAAGAAATTATCTATCATTATATAAGTATCGTACATAATTTGAACTTAGATTATTTGAGATTTATTTAACCAATTTTTTTTATCTTTATTATCTTTACTTATTATTAATAATATTATAAACATGAGGTACATTTTTTTTGTGCTTTATCCAAAGCTTTTGTGAATATTAAACAAATTTTCTCTTATTTATATGATTATTATCTTTAAATCAAATAATTATAGTAACTTCTCATTAAAAGTAATAATCTATCATTTTGTTACTAAAAGCTTATATAATCATATATTTAAATAATATTTATCTAAATAATTATTGGATAGTTTTAGGATGTTACGAAAAGGACTTATAACATAATCTATCCTCACTTTTTTTTAAAAAAAAAACATTAGATCGATTTTTTCATTTATTTTATTCCTCTCCAATCCACCATCTACCCATCAATCCAAACATAACCTTAAAAAAATACCAACATTTGTAACTATGAATTTTCATACATACATATATTTTTCAAAAGAGTTAAATGAACTTTTATCTTGATATATGAGGATACAAATACACACTTACTTTGAAAAGTCAAGCAAATACTTAATATATTGATTTGTTAGGCATGAACAGAAAATATATGATTTTTAAATTTTTGTTTCTGTAAGTTTTTTTATTTATATTTAGTCCTTTTAATTTTTTTATTTTTAGTTCTGATAAATTTTCACCGGTAGGGATTAAAATTAAAAAAACATAAATTTACATAAATAAAAAATATTTAAACTCAAACAAATATAACATACATAAATTGACTTCTCTAAAGTGGATTAGAGTAAAATAAATAATAGAAATTATTAATCATATAGTAAATTTGTTCAGTGTTGAGGATAAATTAGACCTTTTCCTATCTTGATTATTTTTTTTTTCTGTTCAAATCAATGTAAAAAATAAATAAATAGTTATAACTTTGTTTCATGATATACCACTAGGTGTGATAAAGAACCGGTAAAAGTAAACGGGTTTACCCGATTTGGTCACGCGACCCGGGTTAAATAAAACACACTGGAAGTGGATGGACATGAGATTGGCAGAATAAGGTCGGAGGATTGATTGAGAATCGTTCGAGACTGCAAAATCCAAAACCAAACACAACGCACAACATTCGTCATTCACCGCCTTGTCTTGTCTTCTTCTGTCTCCGAATCACGGTCAGAAAAAAATAAAAATAAAAAATCAAATCCATTCCCTTTTTCAATCTATTTCGCATGCGTTCCAGATTTCAATCGCCGATTTCACCATCATTATTATTATAATTACAATTATTATTATTTTCTCGCTCGATTTGTTTCAATTACGACATAGTCGCGATAATTGCCTCTTTTTTTTTTTTTGTGTTATCAGGAATCTCTCTGAATCGCGGGATTAAGAGAGGAATATGCAACAGAGGCTAAAGTTGCAGCAACAACAGGCCCTCATGCAGCAAGCTTTGCTTCAACAGCAGCAGATGTACCACCCTGGCATGCTCGCCGCTGCTATGTCTCAGGTTAATCAACCTCAAATTCATCTTTTTGTTTTTCATTTTTTTTTTTCAATAAACGCTTTCGACGCTGCATTTCCCTATCGAATTTGTGCATCGGTGACGAATTGCATTTGCGTTGCGTTGTTCCATTTCGTTATAAGAAGAAAATAGGGCTTGCGAATGAAATGAAAAAAAAAAAACATACAATTCACGTAATTAGGGTATCCGTGTCGTTTTTATTTGTTTCCGATTTCTCAGCAAAACTTATTTGAGGCCATTTCCACAATTCACAGCCTTGTATAATACAATTGATTTCCCTAGTGTTACTGTTTCCTTACTCTCTTTTACAGTAATAATTACTCATTATCGTTTTGTTTGCATCAACTTTGTTGGTGCATATCCATATAGTTTTCTTTTTTCATCAAGGAAATTGATGCTGCTGCGGTTTATTGTTGTCATTTAAGGTCTCGTGAATTGTCAATTTGATGTAATTGTTGCTTCTATTACTGACTAGTGTATTATTTGTGTTTGTGATTTGCAATTATTTTTGGTCCCAAACTTTTAGGTCATTGATATGCCAATAGAAGGAACCTAATGATTGCCAAAATGTCTTTACCCGGTCAAAGTCTACTAAGATATGTCAAGAATTTTTAACCTGTGGACCCATAAAGCATAGATAGTTGTCTCATTCAATGGATGAACTGTTAGAAAATTGTTTTTGACGACTATGAAATATGCCCTATTTTTTTTTATGCAATTGGTTGATTATGAGAAATAGCTCAGTCTTATACTGTTTCTAAATATTATAAATTCTTTTCTCTCTTTGATTCTATTTAAGGTTTCTTTCTATAGTTGCTTGGACCTTCTTTCCTTTTCTCCATTTTTTTTATTCTTTGTTGTTTTGAAAATTTTGCAGATGGAGCCTGTTCCAAGTGGAAATGTGCCTCCTGGTTTTGATACGTCTGCATGCCGTAGTGTGTGAGTGTTGGATTTCTTTCGGATTTTAGATGCTGTTGTTTGTCCCTAGTTTCATGTTTGTGCCCAAGTATGAAAGCTTTCCATTTTAACCTAATTTCTGACAACTTTTGATGCAAATTTCTTTTGCACAATGGTGTTTTTAACTAATCTGAATTTCTGAGAGATAAGTTTGATGCTACTGAAGTTCAATGTGGTATTAAATAATCACTGTAATATAAGTAGTACAGTTTTCCTCTTTGATACCTTATTGATCTGAAGCTTGTTCTTTCAGTTATGTAGGAAATATTCATGTAAATGTCACCGATAAACTTCTTGCAGAAGTTTTTCAGAGTGCTGGTCCTCTTGCTGGCTGCAAGCTCATAAGAAAAGAAAAGGTTTGGTTCAGTAGTCAACTCTATGTTCTTTGTTGATGATCATTATTGTTGTTACTATTATTACTACGCTGCTCATAAATGACCTATTTTAACAGGCCTTGTCTTAAAACTAAAACAATTCTGTTATTTTTCCTTAGTGATGAGTAAGTTTTTGTTTTTATTTTTTAAAAAATCTGGTTCGCATAAGAATTTAGATTTTAGAGTTACTTTACTCTGAATTTCTCAGGGAACTCTCCTAGGAATCTTTAATCAATCTACAAAGGTGATAGGTTTTCAAGGAGTTCTGAATCGATATGCATCATATTCTGAGAAAGTGCATATCAGTACAAAATTTGTTTGAATGATATGCCCTTTACTAACAGAGAATTAGAGTTTTCATCGTCTCCCTTCTTTAGAATCCTCTTGCTGTGTGGAATGGGGTGGTAATACAATCTTGGTGACGCCTTAAATTTTGTGATTTTGTCCTCTTGCCTATCATAATTTTTTACCAACCTTGGAAGAGTAAATGGCTTCTCTAACTTGTAATTGTTTATGGTGAAAGATGAGAGCTTTTGTGTGAGAGAGTAAATGCATCAGCTAACATAGATTGCTATACATCCTGCCTGCGTGCCTTTTGTCAATAGATGCTAGTCAGTTCTTTTGTGGGGTGCACAGTGAAATTTCCCTGATAGTGGCTTTTTGTAGTTTTTGGTCCAACTTATTTTGGGCTACTCTTCTCTTTGTAAGGAGAAGCTAGGCCAAACAGTTTTTTTTTTAAAAGGAGCTTTTCAAAAGTATCTTATTTAATAAGAGAAAACACAAAAAAAAAACCTTTTTAAAAACACTAGTTTTAGGAGCTTTTGGCTTCTATTTCTACTTTTCCTTCTTTATTTCAAATCCCAAGATCCAATAACATACTACCGAGGAAATTTGAACTTAAGAGTAATTTAAGCTTAAAAAATTATAGAATTACCAAACAATTTAACTTCAACTTCAAATTTAAAGCTCGTATTTTTAACTTTAATTCTAAAGTAACTTTTAAGCTAAAAAAAATTGGCCAAATGCTACGTTAGTTTAGCATCTGCATACTATATTCTTTTCCCAGTCCTTATTATGCCTACTATCTGTGCTCTCTACTATAAACTTGATTTCTGCTTATTTTTTTGCCCTTTTCTTACTGTGAAATTACTGTTACAGTCCTCTTATGGTTTTGTGGACTACCACGATCGAGCATCTGCAGCCCTTGCAATAATGACATTGCATGGACGACAACTGTAAGCATTTTGTTTAATACAACATTCAAGTTCTTCAGTAAATCTGCATGTAGGATGTGAACTGGAAAGGCATTCTCCATCTGGCTTTTCTGGAGATAGAAGAATAATTATCATTTTTAACTTCTATATTCTTTTTTACTGATAGACTTATAACTTATCATTTACTTGGCATTGTACTTATTATTGTAATATTGTAATGGCTCTACAGATGTTTTAATTAGGCAAATTGTGAGTCATGACAAGCTTCTGAGAGTTTAACTTAACATGTAGCTACTTTGCATTGATTTTTTCTTCTTCTTTTTATTTCTGTTTGCAGGTATGGTCAAGCACTTAAGGTGAATTGGGCATATGCCAATAGCAGTAGGGAGGACACGTCAGGTTAATTTTAAGCAGTCCATTTATTGTTGGTTTCAATTATTTTGCTTCTTGGGGGCATTCTTTTTCTCTTTTTTTTTATTTTTATTTTCAATTGTATTATTTTTTAATTTTAGTTTAAAATCATCAGGGCACTTCAATATATTTGTCGGTGATTTGAGTCCAGAGGTTACTGATGCAACTTTATTTGCTTGCTTCTCAGTCTATCCTAGTTGTTCGTGAGTTCCTCATTGCTTTTTGTTTTTTTCTTCGTTGCGATATTTTTGGTCACTAGCACAAGATATATCTTTTTTTATGGTGACTGTTGTAGTCCTTGTTAGCGGTGACAAGTTGAAGATAGTTGATGTGGGGGGAACTTTTCAACAAGTTACTCAGCCTTGAAAGATGTTTTGATTTCAGGAATTTACTTTTCATCTTCTCTCTTATTATTTGCAGTGATGCAAGGGTTATGTGGGATCACAAAACTGGTCGGTCAAAAGGATATGGTTTTGTTTCTTTCCGTGATCATCAGGTATTGCTTATTCTGTGCAATGGAACATACTGAAGAGATGGACCAATGAACCATCCTGAAAGGGGGGGGGGGGGGGGGATCAAAAGCTTTCTTAGTAAGCCACAAAAAAAGAAAGCAATTTCCCCCCAAAATAAGCTAAACTAAATATTCATTTAGTGTTATAAAGAACCATAGAATTGTTTCTTTTCCAAATTAAACAAGATCAGAATACTCAATGATTCCCACAATAAAAATCTTCATTTCAAATGCTATACAAATTGTTGTTACTGCTTTTTTGTTAGATGCTAGGTTGGTCATTGGTGTAGCTATGTTAATTATGTTCTGAATTAATGAAATGATATGCCTTAATGCAATTGATATGCAGGATGCCCAAAGTGCAATAAATGATATGACAGGTAAGCCATGTTATGTAATTTTGTGCCATTTGTACCCTGCTTCTGTGTCATGTTTTTTGTTCATACCAACTTGTGGCATTTCCTGCATCATATAGGTAAGTGGCTGGGAAATAGGCAAATACGATGCAACTGGGCAACTAAGGGTGCTGGTGGCAGTTCCAATGAAGAGAAGATTAATGACAGTCAAAATGCTGTTGTGCTTACAAATGGATCTTCAGGTACCATGTACCTTTCTAGATAGCTAAGAGCCTGAGCCTACATTTGTTAAACCATGAAAATATAGATGAAGGTTCTAGTTTAAATTTGTTTTCTTCTCCAGATCTGGGATATTTTATTGGCTGATATTTGGCATTCATTATGTTGAATGATATCATACTGATTCAAAATGTATAATGGAGTAACCAACCACACCTATTAATTAGGATAGCATGCGTATTTTGGTGGTTCACATTTGCTAGACACTAGTCTTACCTTCTAGAAAATGACACTAGATTTCTAATTGCTTGATTTGTTAGATCTGATGCATACATTGGTAACATACTGGGGTTGTTGTATTATGTACTTCTATGCATCTATCATAACATGTTTAGAGGGGATGGGTACAACAGAAGAGCTAAGGTAGACACAAATAGCATAGCTTTTTTAGTTTGAATGGGATAAATGTTGTGTTTACATACTCTAATATTAGTTAACAATGTGTGTTATTCTCTACTTCTTTGGGATAGTTTTTCTGTATTTATGTTTATAGAGTAATTAAATGATTACAGTGACTGTAATTTCGGATTTGGGATCTCATTAAGCTGTATGACTTCCTTTGCTCCTCTGTTTCCTATGCACTTCTGTAAACAGGCTGAGAATTTTAGGATTGCTGACATTGACAGATAATTTTTTTTGTGTTTTACAGATGGAGGTCAAGATAATAACAATGAGGATGCTCCTGATAACAATCCTTCATACACCACAGTTTATGTTGGCAACCTTCCTCATGATGTAAGTTGTGTGAATTGAAGAATGAAATATTGTGGTTTTTATTTTTACATAGTAAGAACAAAACTATAATTTCATTTCTTTATTCACAAATATGGAAAACAAATATTTAAGTATTAGGGGATTGATTTGGTTTATTAGAATTGGCTTTAAACATAATTTTGGATGGATTATTGAGATGTGCATATTTTTCAACATCTAAATCACCCTTGTATTTCTGGTTATGTTACATTACTTTCAACTTAACAATAATGAAACTAAAGTGCCAGAAAAATTGCATAACATGTGTAAGATGGCTTTCTGTTTCAATCTTTCCAACTGCATGAATACCTAGTTACATGTGGTTTGGGACAGTCATGCCTTGGCCTGTCAAGCATTATAATTGAATTGAACTTAAATTAGTGTATTCAAAATTTTTGCAAATTTTGTTCTTGTGTTGACCCATGTGTCACGTGATATAATATTTCTTTTAACTGTTCAAAAGTGTTTTTGAATCTGCCTGCCAATAGTGACTCAGATTTCTTAGGAGGCACCTGAGTGTCAGTTTCTCGCTTACCCTACCCTTCTTCCCTTTCCCTTCATTTGATATTGGGATTCTGTAGCCAAAAGAATGTGTCTTCTCTTCTGATGCGCAGTTATCAACTTATCATTGTTTATTTACAATTTCTTCAATCTCTTTTACACTTAAGTCTTGTTTTCTACCTGACCTTGATGAAGAAAAAAAACACATCCCACTGATTTGTGGGGAACTGCAGATGTAGTGGACTGCATTTTGCAGTGTGTTTGATGTGTGTGGCTTCCTTAGCATTTTAAGGCTCCTTCCTATTATCTACTTATTGATGAACGTGTGTCAAATCTGTGACCATATGGCATTATATTGGTCTGATCTGAATCTCAGTCTTGCAATTTCTCACAAATTATGAACTGTTTACTTCACAAGCTTCTTGATAAAGTAACTTGTCTTCTCTCTATTTGTGGTTTGAGGTCACAGGTAACACAAGCTGAACTTCATTGTCAGTTCCATGCACTGGGGGCTGGGGTGATTGAGGAGGTTCGAGTTCAGAGGGATAAAGGTTTTGGATTTGTCAGATACAACACTCATGACGAAGCTGCACTGGCCATTCAGATGGCTAATGGAAGACTTGTTCGTGGGAAGAATATGAAGGTGAGAATTCTTTCACTTGTTGCTTATCTGGTCAACTAATTAATTGCTATTCTTTGTTGAGGCTGATGGTTGCCCCATATAATAATGCCTATTGCCTAGTAGGGATGGTGATCTCTCTTTTTTTTCTTCTTGCCAATGGCTGATCACGTTACTCGCATGTAGAGACTCATGTTTGCATGTATACTTACACTTACCTTGTCCCCACCTGGGGGTGCTGATTAAGATGGCAAGGCCATATTTTTACAGCCTTCCTCCATGCCTGTTATGGATTGATGGACCCATTTTTATATTGTCGCTTTAGAAATTTGAAGTTCAAATGTAATTCCATGGATGTGATGCACCTCTAGCTGGAAGCATCATAACACAATTAAATGCATGTTCTTTCTACTACTGCTTATTTTTTAAGGCTAGAGGTATTTACTCATGAGATGCCAATGAATAAAAGTTATTTGACTTGATTTGTGCAGTGTTCATGGGGTAGTAAACCAACTCCACCTGGAACGGCTTCAAACCCACTACCTCCTCCTGCTCAACCATATCAAATACTTCCCACTGCAGGGATGAACCAAGGGTATTCTCCTGCGGAGTTGTTGGCTTATCAGCGCCAACTGGCCTTGAGTCAGGCTGCTGTATCTGGTCTTTCAGGTCAAACTCTTCTGCAAATGACTGGACAACATGGCCTAGCTCCAGCTTCGATGGGCGTAAACTCTGGGGCATCTCAAGCCATGTATGATGGATATACCGGTAATTCATCGAGACAGCAGCTTATGTACTATCGTTGACACACTGGCCAGCGCAGATTCACAGTTGCATTGTTATCTTCTGGGGGCTTTGATGTGCATCACATTTCTCTTTGCTTCCCCACAGCATGTCCTTTTCATACTGGGCTTTTTTTATTGAGGTATTATCGTGGCTTGATATTTATTTAATTTTTACGTCGTGTTGTATTTTGTATTGTTTGATCTAATGAGGATTTGATGGCTCGAAAAAGAGGAATCTATGTTTTGCTAGAAAGAGCAGCGAATTTTATGTTTGGGTAGTTTTCATCAATGTTATTGTGTATTATATTTATATATAAGTATGACTCAAGTTCGTGTTAATAATCTTATGCCTTTTTGTTTTCTGTTCGTGCCGTGAAAGGCAGAATATCTGGTTCATGGATCAAATACCGATGCGCTAGTGCGTTACTACCTTTTGATATCAGTAACAAAGATTGTCTTTTGGAAAAATAAACGTCGTGTTAATTCTGGCTCGTCTTTAACTTTTTGTTTTCGATTGCACTTGAATCAATGTCATTGGCGCCCTTCAACCGTTTGGCTTTAAGCTTAAACTTGTATGTCACTTGATTTATTCTTCTTGCATGACCTATTTCACTTTGGCTTTATATAATGTGTCAAAATTGTTCGAGATAATTATTGTTTAGAATTGAATAATTTATAATAAATCTGTAACAAAGATTTTAGGTGGATGTATGCTATCTCCGTTTTTATTTATAAGATTAAATTTTTTAAATTTGTTTGTTCTTTTATATAAAGATATACTTCATAAATAATTATGGACAATGGTATATTTGGAAAAGCGTATAAATTTATTATCATCAATTAAATTAATTATTTTTTTAATCTTAGTAAATTAAGTAATTGAATCTTATATATAAGAATGTTTTGCTAATTATGTTTTCTGGGTGAATTGCCAGTTTTTTTTTTTTTAAATAGAAATTTTATTACATTACGGCATCCTGCTTTCTTACCGTTTGAGACATTATTACGTAATTTCAGACTACCACCAGTCTTGATTAATTTCCATGTGATAAAAATTTTAGCTTCTCCTTGTAAATTGAAAATTTTGATTGTATTACAAAGAGACTGATTAAGATCATTGCTACATAAGCCTGTTTGTTTATGTTTTTTTTTTTATTAAAAAAATCTCTTTTCCTAATAAAATACAGTTTTTTGATGTATTTGTCTAAACAATTTTTTTTCTTAAAAAAAATCAGTTTTCTTTAATGCTTTTTTTTAAGAAGCAATTTCTTTCTTTTAAAAAAATTAAATTTGTTTGCTTGCATTGTTTTATACAAGTGTCCTGGCAGAAGTGGAATTGGTTTTATACATTAATACCTTTGCGGAGGAAAATGTACTTTATTTAAACATCAAAAAAGATATAAAAAATGTCCGTTTAATTTTTTAAGGTGTTTTTTAAATTCGTGTATATAGAAAAGATATAAATAATTGAATATAATGTAAAAGGTGCTGTTAATTTTTTAATGTTTGAATCGTGAAATTGCCTTAACATTTAAATAATGAAGAAGTCTTAGAGGAAGATGTACGAGATTGAACTAACTATACACTCTGTCTGCCGCCTGGAATGGAATCTAGGACACGCCCAAGGTTTCTACTGCATAAGTTAAAAATGATTGAATAAAAAAACCAAACTCGGATTGTTTTATAATTGGCTGAAAAGTGCAATATGTTGTTTTTACTTGATGTGCGGAAACATGGAAGTGAGTTGAACATAGATTCGATCTGCTTGACTTTTTTTTCCCCTTCTGCCGCTTATATTTACGCTATATATGCACATCACCGGCGAACAATTTGTAAATAATACTAATAAACAACATATATTAACTGATCATTTGTTGTTGGTATGTTAGCAAAATTTCTTGCACGGAATCACAATAAAAAAATAGTTATATTGAATTGACGACTTTGTGCCAAATAAAAAAAAAATACCTAGGACATTATAAAGAACAACAAAATAAGACATATTTAAATCTCAGGATAACTTTTTATCCTAAGTTGTTTGATCAACATTGAACAACACAAGTAAAATAATTTTACTATAACATTTTAGTTACATCTATGCATGAATTATTTTTTTGTTAAAGACTGGACAAATTGACTTCTCTGTTGTCCTTTTTTGAGTTATCCCGATATTGTCCACTTAATTTGTATTAATATTTAATTTTATACTTCAATTTAAAATTGTGTGATTTTCAAGGAACAACAGGGGGATAACAGAGAAATCAGGTCCAAGATTAGGATAACCTATTAGTCTAATAGGCATCGACCCTAGTTTTTTGCATAGTGAAACTCTAGCTCAAAAAAGGCTACGCTTTTGATGCAAGCATGGTATAACATCAATCCACCTAAGTAATTTACACTTAATCCATTGAACATACTTTCTTTTTTGGTTCAATTGGATGCTGTCTTGACTAGTAAAAAACCGACTGAATTGTTTGCTCTAATTTCCCCCGACCGAGTAAATGATGGACACCTCCATCCTGAAAAAAAGTCATGCACAATATACATATAGCAAGCTTATCACAAGAAGTAACTTTGTAACAGTAACAAAAACAAGATAGAAACTTACCAAATGCACAGAAAGTTGTTTCTCAAGGTGGGCATCCATAGAGTTACCCATAACTGAAATTAGATTATTATCTTCAGCAAGGTCTCTTAGCCTGTTGAGTTCTGGTAGGATAACCTTGCCAAGATCAGGTCTGTCTCTGCGCCTTAATTCGGCACACTGCAGTCCCATCTTAGCAAGCTTCAAGGCATCCTCCACTGGCCAATCAAGCACTGATGGATCCAACATCTCAGTAAAAATTCCATTCTCTATGGCCCTTTCAACATGATGGGTCAAACCCATTGGTGATTTTGCTGTCAAAATTTGCAAAAAAATGATCCCAAGGGAGTATATGTCTGACTTCACCCCTAACATACCTGTCTGCTGATACTCAGGATCTATGTAGCAGAAGGTTCCTGCTGTGGATGTCATGTGATATTGCGTGACACTGTCCGCCACAGACGGTGGAACTAGCCTGGCCAAACCTACGTCACTGATTTTGGCCACATAGTTTCTGTCTAGCAAGATGTTGGCTGGTTTCAAGTCTCTGTGCACCAGAGGTTCTGGTTTTGTCTGGTGCAGGAACAGCAAGCCTGTGCCTATTTCAGCTGCTATTTTGAACCTTAGCTGCCAAGGAAGTGGGGGAGTGCTGCCTTTTCGAAAGAGGCAATCATCCAAGCTTCCATTTGCCATGTACTCATACACTAGACACCCGTATTCTGGACACGCACCTAGGAGGAGAACCATGTTTGGATGCCGTATGCAGCTCAACACCTCAACCTGTAATGTGCATTACATTCAACCAATTCAACCAAACATGGCATACAAATGTTTTAGCCCTTTCTGGCTAGTATGACTTGATCATCACTTGAATGTTTGGTCTAAGAATTCATTTTGTGTTTTCATTTTTTTGATTGATAATGATAAGATTTAAATATATTTTTAGTCCTATTTTTTTTTATTTTCTAATAATCTCTCAAATTTTCAAAAATTTACTTTTATTTCATTTATTTCTTTGTGCTAATAATGTCACAATTTATAAAAAAAATTACATCAGAAATTTTTTTAATTTAATTTCTTTAAAAATAAGTTGTAACAATTTAAATTTGTTAGAATATATAAAAAATCATCATAACTTAATATTCATGTTTTTATTTTTCTTCTTTAAAACTGCTATAATATGTAAAAAGAATGACCACTAATCTATGAGTCAAATATTTTGACCATTTAAAATCGCAAAATTTTTTTTTTAAAAAAATTAAATTAAAAATATTTATTTTGATGGTTAAAAATAATTACAAATTGTGAAACCATAAACATAATGAACAAAGAGGGATTATAAGTAATTTTTCAAAAATTTGAGGGATTAATAAAATAATTTTGTTTTTAAAGGAAAAAAATAATTATCTAAATTTGAAAGACTAAAAATATATTTAATTTTAATTATAAAATATAAAATTTAATTAGAATATATTAAAAGTGAAAAAGTTACAATGTTATCTAATTACACATGGTTATGGATGACAAGTTTTATTTACTTTTATAAGAATTGTCTTAAAAGTCAAGTAGAGTCAGGTAGAGGATGATTTTTGATTGATTGTTAGTGTATTTTATTTTACACCATAGTGCATTTCAATTAAACTCATTAAATATATTTTTGATACAAATCTTTAAAAACGAAAAACAAAGTGATGCGTCACAAAACCTCTTATGAAACCAAAATTTCCAATCATTGAGTTGAATCTGTGTTGTTTAAATGTAGTGTTTTGTTTCTCTGCTTACCTCTCGTTGAAACTGTGATCTTCCTTGTTGTGCATCAGGGCGTAGAACCTTGACTGCAACAGGTGTGTGATCCAAAAGGCACTTAAAAACTGGACCATATCCCCCTTCTCCAATTTTCAGGGATTCTGCAAAAAAATCTGTTGCAGCTTCAATCTCCTCGATTGTGTACCTTCTATACCTCACATCTACATTTACCAAAGCATCAAGCAATTTTTTTTTCTCTTCTGATTCTCTAAGTGCTTTCATTTCTGCATTGAGTCTCTTCTGTGCTTCCAGTTCTGCAATCCTCTTTTGTGCTTCAGCAGCCTCAATGGCTGCTTTAGACTTTGCTCTCTCCTTTTCGGCAATCGCCAATGCTGTTTCCTCAGCAAGCCTTGCCTCTTCCAATCTCCTCTCTTCTTCTAGTTTCCACTTCTGAAGTTCCACTGCCTGTCATGCATGCATACCATGTCTCACATATTATTGAACTTTTCTAGAGATAAACATAAGAATTCAATTAAAATGTACTCACAATGTAAAGATTTTTTATATGGTTATCCATTTATAAATTGCCATGTATGTAAGAGTGTTGACTTCAACAATAATTATTTTAAAAGTCATATATGAAGTGATTTGTAATTGTTAACATTGTAAAAATCTTTATACTACCCGTGCATGAAAATTAAACTCTAATCACAAACCAGATATATATTAGTTCATACCTTCTGTTGTGCTGTGACTGCTTCTTTACAGGCTGTGTTATACAGTTCCATGGTTTGCTTCAGTTCCAACTTCAATCTCCTCATTTCAGCCTCCATGTCATCCTAAGATTGCATCAACTTCAAGAATTTAAAAAATAAAATTCTAGAAAATCTTCATTTTTTTTTTGACAAAATGTGACTAAATTATGGAATTCGAACTACTAACACATGCACAGGCAGTGCAAAAAGTACAAATGAAGGATATGCTTGGTATGAGTATAAACATTAGCTGTTTTTATAAATAGTAACAAATTACAAATATGTAACCTTATTTTTACTTTGTTTCCATTTTCAAATATTTGTACAATAAAAACAAAAATCTTGTCTTCACTATAAAACAAAGTGAAAACAAGATGAGATTTTTTATTTACTTGTGAAAACAAAATATATTTTCTCCAACCAAACAGATCCATAGGTACTGTCAACTTTCCTTACCACGGCTTGTGATGTAGAAGATGAATGCTGGTCACTCTCAAATGAGAGGGATGGGAATTCAGGAGGAGTGCCAGTTTCCGTAGACTTCCTTCCATCATGCATTGACTCTAAGCTGAAGCTTCCATCTATGTCTGAGCCCAATGATAGTCGATGGTTGGAAAATCCTGAATCTGAGTTCAACGAAGGGAACAAGTTTTCTATGCTTTTTCTTCCGGTACTTACAAAGGATATGTCCTTATCTGGCTTGGGAGTGTCCCCATATTGTCTTCCATTGTAACCTTTCCAAGTGAATGGTGACCTGTTTCCAGTAGCATTTAGTTTTCAAATGTTAAAACAAATTTAGCCATGCAAAGAACTAGTTGGTGCTCATAAGACATTTGCTAAGTAGTATGTAATGTCACTGACCTGAATGGTTCTGATTCATCCAGTGATCTACGCGGTGCTGCAGCATCAAAGGAATGTCTTTCTTGTTCTAATAAAAATCACATTTCTTAGTAAGCAGCATATTGATAATATGAATATACATATAGATGTGTGGTTCTTTAAGGGACGAACCTAACCTTTTATGCTTTGAGTCAATGGCACATTTGGGTCTGAATGGTCTGTCCTGACACTTGCTTGACTGAGCAGGTTAGGGACAATGGCCGGCGCAGGTCGAGAAGCAGATCGCACTGTTTGAATCTTTCCTTTAGCAATAACATAGACTGTACAGAAATCTGGTGCCCCTTTTGAAACTGCTCCTGGAATATCTGATACCTTGAATCTTCTGATGAGAAAAACATATTCTGTAAGAAATGGAATACATACTGACACATCCAAGCCAGAGATTCAGGCTTCTATTTATGTTTAATAACACACATATTCATAATGGCAAGTGACCATAAGTTATGACAGGATAACTCTTGAGCGGTTGTACATATCATGTGGAACATGACAAACTAATTAGCACTTTAAGGCTTTATGTTTATAATGACCATAATCCTAATTATGCATGCCTTAAATTAAGGTATGCGTCCTTAAACCCATATATTAACTATTGCTTGTGTTATCAGAATGGAAGGTAGTGGAGTAGAAGCTAGATGTAAAATTTGCAAGTTGACAATGCGACTTAGAAAAGAGAGTTGCATACTTGAGCAAGCTAGTTTTTGTTGAAGAGCCAAGAACCAGATGCTCAATTCCCGCCTGTGAAGCATATTCAATTAGTGCTTTGGATATATCTGAATCTTCTAGTAGAACGTCCTTGCATTGTATCTATGGTCCATCCACCATACCCCACCAAGAAACATAACCAAAGAGATGATAAGAATTCTAAGATGAAGACCATTGCCAAAAATATTTGTTTTCACTTTCACAAACATGCATCTTGGAAGGAACAACAACTCACATCTTTCCGTGTACAGAAGACACGATATGGGAGGAAAACGTTTTTGTTATTGCCTTCTGGTTCTTTAGATACCAGTGAAGTATCATCGCCAAGGAGAGCACTTATCCCTGCCAACGCAATCAATGAAATGAGAAATCAATCAAGTAGCCATTAAGCCCATTGCTACTAAATATCTGTTCTTCCTTTGTACATCTTTTACTTCTTCTTTTTTCCCTTTTTCTTGTCAAGATTGCCTAAACAATACAACAATGATACATGGACACCGTCTCTCATTTTTCTCCATCTCTATCTCTAGTTTCTTGTCACATTATCACTCCTCTCTCTTCTGTTTCTTTCTCTCGTGGTGTAAACTAGCATTTAGTGTTCACAAAATATTATTTAAAAAGGTATAGAGGGGGGAAAAAGCATGCACAAATGTTGTGAGGAGGCATGCTATTTGATGCTCTCATTAATGCCAATTTCATATGGCATAGTGTATGACTTTATGCATAAGGTATGGTACTTACTTGGGGTGAAAAGAGAAGGTGACGGAGATAGAGTTGGCGCGAGAAGCTTGACATGGATGAGAATTACAGTTGAACTTCTTGTGAGGAGATTGTCAACTGCCCATTTTAGTGCATTTTGGCCCCCTTTTTCTTTATCAATTGCCACTGCTACTAATCCATTCACACCATCCTTCTTCTCTGAGTGATGCTTTGACAGCCACATTACTCTCTTTGCCTTTTTGTTCCAATGCAATCTTATGAACAAAAACCAAACTAAAGGGACCCTGAAGGCCAAAAAGTCTTATCTTCTCTTCCTTTGAAAGAAACCATCAAAAGTTCCTTTTTTTTTTTTTTTTGCCGTTTTATGTTTCCCTATCTGTTGTTGGTTAAGTGGCACCCTCAAGTAGCTTTGATGAATCAAAGACGTTTTTTTTTTGCCCTTTGAATCTTCTCTGTCCCTCCCTCAACATAAGACTTGAGACCTGTTTAATTTGTTTACTTTGTTAGCTTGTTGTTCCTGTTTCTTTTGATGTTCAAAACCTCAAACAAGAAAAAAAAAATTAAATAACCAACCATCTCCTGTATGTAAGTAGCAGCCAATTTTGGATTTATCTTAACTATTTTGAGCTTATTTTTCCCGAATGTGACAACCACACAGATTATTCTATTCTATAATGTTGTTTACTCCCATGAGAGAATAACCAAAATTTGCGGGCTATCTTTGACTTCGTCCTTCTTGAAAATGAAATCTACTAACTAAATGCTATGTAGTCAGCCACAAACCGAAGCTCATTCCTGCACCCATTTGTTAATAACTTTTATTATAAATAAATTGTATGAATAATCTGTAATCCCACGTGTCGATGGCATTATACCTCTATTGTTGCTAATATAAAAAAAAGAAGAATTAAATTAAATGGTTATAAAAAAAGGATTAATTTAATTTTTAGTCCATCAAACTTTTTCATATTATAATTTTTTTATTCCTGAAAATATTATGATAACTTTTAGTCTTTCATTAATTTTTCAGCATTATTTTTAGTTTCTCTAAAACTTTTTATCCATTTTTAACCTGTCATTTATTTTTATTACTCAAAAGTAGTCCTAAATATAAAATAAACAAGAGACTAAAAATTGATAAAATAAAAATTAATTTTGAGCAATAAAAATAAATAAGGAAATAAAAATAGACAAAAAAAATTAAAATGATTAAAACTGCCGACAAAAAATTAACAAAGAATCAAAAGTTATAAAAAAAAAATTGGGAACTAAAATTAGAATCTAAAAAAATTAAGGGACTAAAAATTTAATTAATCTAAAAAAAATATAACTTCTGACATCCAAATTTCTTATTCAATCTCAATAATTGAATTCTTAAGTTTACCCCAATCATTTTTTAAATTTCAATTGGATAAAATCTTTTGAAAGTTTTTTTTTTCTGTCATTATAGACAATTTTGTGACACTCTCTACCCCACACATATATATACTAATAATAAAAAAAATACGAATGAGGAATTAATTAAAACTTTTAAAACACATTTAAATAAAATATTTCAAAAGGATAAAAGACTCACATTCACATTTCTAACATCATAATTGAACTTGTTCAAATAAATAATAAAATTATCTCGGCTCAAAACAAGGTCGTCCAAAACATGATGCAATTAATATAGAAACTCATGCCCTAATATCACATCCTATCAAAGCACTGTGTGTTAATGTCCTCTAACATAAGGTTCTTTAAAGTCATCCACCTAACCATCTGCTTCCACGAACACAAAGTTCGAGATCATCACATGATCCAAACAGAAGCAACACACATTATAAAAATACGGATAAACAAATGGGCATGTGACATTATAAAAATACTCATGCCACAATATCACATCCTATCAAAGCACTGTGTCTTAATGTCCCTGTGGATTCAACATTCGGACTTTCAAGTACTTTACTACTTGAGACAATTTGGTGCACTTGTCAATTAGCTAACAATGATCTCAAAACAACATGTTATCTCATAATTCATCACATATTCAATTTATCACTTACACACAATTTTAATCACAATTTCATGATCTCAATATTACAATCTTGTAATTATAACCATACATGAAGAATTACAATACAATAAACATACCAAAATAAACCTCAATTTGATCCCCTAAGTATTCCTATACATGTTCATTCTAACCTCAATTGCGATAAACTCATCTCTTACCTCTAAGCAAGCTCACGTGTGTAGTCCGACAGTGATAGCAACGTCTCTAGCAGTTTCCTAAGATTCCTCAAGTTTTTCCTATGTTTGCTTTGTTAGGTTTTCCAAGCGTTAGAGAAGAGGAGAAGAGATTGAAGCCTCTAGTTCACAAACTGCGTGCAATGAGAATTTCTCCCCCCACAGATGTGAGGAGATGCATTTCAAACCTGGTGTCCAAATTTTACAATGATCCAACGGTTAACAAGTTTGAGATCGTAGTTTTACTGGGATAGGTTTGGGTATATGCGGAAAAAAACAAAGAGCTACGTGCAAGGGACATTACCCTCACAACATACATTATTTAGAAAATCCCAACGGTGAGTATGTGCGAAATTAAGTTGCAAACTCGGTATTCAAATTTCAAGTTGATCCAACGGTTAATGAGTTCAAGATCATCATTTTACTAAGACGTATTTGGGTGTATACGGAAAAAGAGAGGATTTTGATATAAAAAAGAGGGTAAATGAAATTGAGAAGAAGAGGAAGCGTAGAAACGTAAAATTGACCTAACATGTCTCTTTTTAGGGTACTCAAAATCTATTGTTTACTCTATTTTTCTACATTTTATCATTTCATAAAAAGAAATTATATTTTACTTTATATCAAATGAATAAATAAAACATTTTTTAAGGACATATATTTATTTTATTTACCTTAAAACTATTATTTTAATTAATAAAATTATTTCTCCTTATTTATTTAATTATAAAAACTTCATTATTTTTCTAAAACTTTATTTATTTTTAAATAAAATCTTTTTTAATTTATTTTACGGGTGTTACAAATATCATCTATATTTTCTATGGAAGTCGAACCTAAACCTTATTTACGATTTTTTTTTCCAATATCATCAGCTTTTGTATTTCATTAGTAGATAATTTATGCTTAGCATATCTTTTTACCTACTTTTTTTTTGGAGAGAAGTATGTAACATCCCATTTTTCGTAAATAAATTTAAAAAGTTTTTTTTAGTTAAAAAAGAAATAAAGTTTTTAGAAAATGGTGAGGTTTTATAATTAAATAAATAAGGATAAATAACTTTATTAATTAAAATAATGGTTTGAGAGAAAATAAAAAAAATATTTTATTTATTCATTTGATAGGGTAAAAAAGTTGTGCCTTGGTGACTTGTTGGTCATGGGTTCGAATCCGGAAACAGCCTCTTTGCATATGCAAGGGTAAGGTTGCGTACAACATCCCTCCCCCATACCTTCGCATAGCGAAGAGCCTCTGGGCAATGGGGTACGAAGTTTTATTTGATAGGGAATAAAATAGAGTTTCTTTTTATAAAATAATAAAATTAAATAAATAGAGTAAATGATAGATTGTGAGTATCCTAGTTATAAATAGAGACATGGTAGGTTAATTTTCATACTGACGATACGCCTCCTCTTCCTCTCAATTTCATTTACTCTTCTCCCTTCCTAAAATCCTCTTTTTTTCCCACATACATTCAGACCTATCTTAGTAAAATGATGACCTCCTCGTCGTGATACTTCAGCACTAGGTTCGCAACTCAATTTCGAACATTCTCACTGTTGGAAATTTCGAAATAATATCGGGGGTGAGAGAAATGTCCTTCGCATCTTAGCTTCTCCTTTCTCACAGAGACCCAAAATCTATCCTAGTAAAACTACAATCACATACTCGTTAACTGTTGGATCATTGTGAAATTTTGACACCAGGTTTGAGATTCATTTACTCACATCTTCACTATTGGATTTTCAAATTAATTTGTGGAAAGGTAGAAATATGCATTGCACGCAAACAGTGGAATGAAGGCTTCAATCGCTTCTCCTTCTCTCAAATGCTTGGAAACCCCATCAGAGCAACCAGAGGAAATGTTTGAGGAATCACATGAAATTGCTAGAAATTCCGCTATCACTGTCGGAATACACACTAGAGTTAGAATGAACATGTGTAAGGATCCTTAGAGAGTTAGATTGTGGTTCATTTTGGGATGTTTATTGAATTATAATTTTTCCTTTATGATTATAAATACAATATTGATGTCATGATGTGAATTGGTTGATAAATTGAGTGCTCTTGGTGTTTTTGTTTTTTTTATACCTATGATTTTGATATAATTGTGTGAAATTATTTAAGGGGTTTTACTCCCCATGTTGTGATAAACCTTTTGTATAAATTTTTATATTGAAATTATGAAATTGTGAGTAAGTGACAAATTGAACCTGTGATAAATGGTCAAATACATGTGTATTGAGATGTGTGTATTGAGTTGTGAGCTATGAACTGTGCAATCACACAATTATAAGACCCTTTAAGGGTGACGAGTTTTTGCACGATGAGTATTGTGATGGGATCCACTGTGGGGACCTGACGAGTTTAATCACAAGTGCGGCGAGATAAAATTATTTTGAAAATAATTGAGGAGTCGTGTGTATTGCATAGTTCATAGGTAAAATGCATATGATTCATGAGGTATGATAACATGTTAAATTGGGATTATACCATTGTGATTGAGACCGAGTGTGTATGATAAGTTGAGTACGTATTGACTTGTAATATATATGTGTGCATTGAGATGTTGTGTGCATTGAGTTATGAGCTATGAATTATACAATCACACGACTATAAGACCCTTTAAGGGCGACGAGTTAATACGCGATGAATATTATGATGGACACCACTATGGGGACCCGACGAGTTTAATCACAAGCGCAACGAGATAAAACTATTTTGAGAATAATTGAGGAGTTGTGTGTTTTGTACAGTTCATAGATAGAGTTTGTGTGATAAAATGTTTTCTGGGTTGGAACTGAATCAGGAGGGAGAGGCCCTGACGGACTCTTCAGAGTGTAGGCCTTGGGGGTAAATACACCCGATTTGAGTGCTCCTTTAAGTTTGTGTCGATCCCACATGATTGGAGCATTCTCGTAAAACAGCGTGACCCTGACTGGTCTCCCTATGATTTTACCTAGTGAGAGTGACCTAACTTGCTAGTGTGTGATTTGTCTTATCATGTACTCCTAGGCGTCCAACGAAGTTTTTCACTGACATGGTACCACATTGCATATAGGATTGAGTCTTGGTGTATCTCTTGCATAACACTTGTGTATTGATTGATATTGATTGATTTAGTGATACTGTATTTTGATCATTGAGTACGTGAATGTTTTGAAAATGAATGAGATGTGTGCTGTTGTGATGTGATGTTGCGCGACAAAGTGGTGAAATAACGTGAGCTATGCTTAAGTAAGTTGTATTTTGTTTATATGATATTTATACCTATATGTTGTCTTGTTTCTCTCTATTAGTTAGGAATGTGACAACTCACTCCCCGTGTGTTATTTGTGTTTGGATTTTGTGATGATCTCAAACTTTGTATTCGTGGGAGCAGATGGTTAGGTGAATGACTATGAAGAATTTCATGCTAGAGGACACGGGAACACAATGCTTTGATAGGATGTGACATTGGGGTATAGGTTTCTATATTAATTGCATGAAGTTTTGGACGATCTTGTTTTGAGCCGAGATAATTTATTATTTATTTGGACAAGTTTTATTATGATGTTAGAAAAATGAATGTGAGCGTTTTACCCTTTTGAAAGGCTTGTATTTAAATTTGTTTTAAATTTTTTTAATTAATTCTGATTTTTTATTTCTTTTATTATTAGTACAAATATGTGAGGGGTAGAGGATATCACAAAGTCTGCCCTAAAAATATCACAAGTATTTTACACAAAACACTTTGGAGAAAGTTGATTTATTTATTTGATGCCACGTTCGAATTCATGCTTTAATTCAATTACTACTTACTAAAAGTTAGGCATCTAAAAAGTTATTTAATTTGGGTTTACTCTATTTCTGTATTTTTTTTGTGTTATTATTCCTGTGTTCTTACTCTTATTTTGGTTTACTCTATTTCTGCTCTAAAAATTCTTTTTCAAGCGTCCTAATTGTTTGAACAATGTGTGTATTCTTTTTTACCGTCGTATAATGCAAAAAGCTATTAGTAGTACATTTTACTACAAAACAAAATAGAAGTGTTACAAGATGAGGTGATGATAAATGCTAAATATGAGTTATCTTTTATGATAAAAATATAATGAAAATATCCTTAAAAATATTTATTTAACAGTTATTTATGTTTAATAGTTAAAAAATGATGTTCTTCTCATTCATGGCTTGCAGATATGAAATGAGGGATTAAAAGCAAAAAAAAATGAAGAAAATAGCAAAAAAAATGAAAAACGCTCACTGCAAGACACGCTCAGTGCGCAGCACATGCTCAACACGTATACAGGTCCCGCGCTAAGCGAGAAGAGGCGCGCTAAGCGCGAAAACACGCATTGGCGCTAAGCGAGAAGAATCGCGCTAAATGCAAAAACAAGCACCCGCGCTAAGCGAGCAGCGCAGGCTTAGCGCAAGTACGCAGATCCAAGTCCACTCCAGCAACTATAAAAAGTCAAGGAGAAAAGACATACCTCAGAGTACTCTAATACACGCCT
The DNA here is from genome assembly GCF_000004515.6 of Glycine max. Lineage (NCBI taxonomy): Eukaryota > Viridiplantae > Streptophyta > Magnoliopsida > Fabales > Fabaceae > Glycine > Glycine max. Next base: position 6,442,489 of record NC_016091.4, read on the forward strand.
AAAGCCTGAGAACTCTCACTTAGAAAATTCTTTCTTCTCTTCCATTATTTTCTACTCCCTTTTTTCATCCCTTCTCCTTCATCAGTTTTTATATCCCTTTTCAAGTATAAGGCCCCTATGACTATGAAAGGCTAAACCCTTAGTTAGGGTCTGACAGATCTAAAAAGTCAATAGATGTATTGTATGCTTCATATCTATCAATGTATGTGTTTTCTTTCCTATTATGCTATCTTATTTTACTTTCATGTATCATTCATCATTATATCATCTTTAGGGGTTAGATGCTCAATAGAGGGTAATTCTTAATAGAAATACAATGGAAGTCTTACATGTATCAATTTTAGGGATTAGTCGCTTGACAAAGGATAATTCCTAATAGAACTAAAAGGAAGTGGTGTCTTAATAAAATCATTGTTAGACATAGAATGATTGCATTATGTCCATGCATCAAAGCAAGCATCTAAAATTAGAACTTTATGCATTTTATCTATTGAGTCTTTGCAAAGATATTTCGGAGATAGATAGGTAAAATAAGTTTGTCATCATGAGACATTGGGACAAATATTTTAATAGATATGGGTAGGGAAAATTCACCTAATTAGTAGAGAAAAATATAAAATAATGCATTTTAGTCAAATAAGGCATATTAGGTCCTAATATTCTCATTTTATTGAATTTCCTATTATATCTTTTGTCTCTTATTAATATATATTATTTTAGTTACTCATTCTTTTAGCTCATCATTTACCTCATCTCATTTTTTCCTCTTATAAATTGGGAATTATTCAACGCAAGTACAAAACAAAGTAATTGTAAAAATTGACAATCGAACTTGCGAACTGTATTACTTAGACATTTTGTATACTTGTCAAATGGTGAACAGGTGAAATAGCAAAACTTGATAAACAAGTTGCGGATGCCATATGAAACAAGCAAAATTGCATTTAAATACTAATGAAACGCAGTGTTATATAATCACTTGCACGAAAAAATGTAAGAAATGTATGAAAAGAGTAAGTCATTACCTTACAGAAACTCCGTTCATTTGTTTTTTCCACCATTAAATTTACCCTTGGGTATGTATAAAGTCGTATCAAAATTATCATACAGACATCCTCCCCAATTAAAAACCATAGATACTTTAAATAGTGTGTGCCTAAACTTTCTTAAACTGAGTAATTCTATTCAGATCTTTCCCTTACCACATTCACCTGATTTAAATCACTCTTAATTTCAAACGGCAAGTATAACAACATACTGATAGGATAGAAAGATATATAGTGTTTAAGTTTCTTATGTATTACAACTTTATTTCCATCGCCACAAAAATAGCTAGTTGATATAATTGGTAGCAAACTTGCGTGTTTCTGTTCTCTATCAACTTTAGTCCTTGTTGACCTTTTCTAGACAACTTGGATGAAGGTCATAGTCACAGACATCACAAGAGAATGTCCAGAATTTGCCTTGCTTTTTACAGGAATCACATACATATGCTTTGGCCATATCCAATTTCAGTACATGTTCATGCTTCACATCCTCAACCTGCGGAGGCAAAGCCTCTCCTTCCTTTCTCAGAGCTGCTTCAAGGTCTCTTATCCGCGATTCGGTGAATGGGAAAGCTTCTGCACCATATGAGGAGACCATTAACTTTCCATTCACACTAATTACTTTGCCATCTGGTCCAATGAGAACCAATGCAGGAATGCCCTTTACATCGAAGATTCTTCGAAGGTCATGCCTTGTCCTGTCCTCATATGGGACAGCAAGCCATGGCATAGTACTTTTGTTGACATTGAATTCCTCAAGGTCCCTATCTGTTGAGATTAAAACAATCTCAAAGCAGTCGCCTTTTGCCGCCTTGAGATTGTTGTATGCATCTGTAAGTTGGACAGTGAAAGCGCAGCAAGGAGGAGACCAATAGGCACCAAAATACAGGCCTATGGTTTTACCAGCTAGTTCAGATAGTGGCACCTGCAACAATAAGACATGTCAATGTCATGTTTGTAACTACTACATAGTGAACCATAACTCCAAGCAAGGCATTAGGCTACCTTTCTATCATCTCCAGAGATGAGAAATTTGCCTCCTTCGTGTCCCAATAATTCTTCCAAGTCTGCTTCCTCGCGCTTCCTTATATCTATGCCTTTCAATTCCTCATGCCTCTTCCTTGTGAAAGGAAATGCATCAGCACCATAATCCTCAATGCATCCAATCAAGTCTTCTTCAATGGTTATGCCATCTGAACAAGATGGAACGAATGATGGGATTCGATCAACTTGGTATCTGTCAATCAGTCTTCTGTGCAAATTTAAATCAAATGGAACAGCTAGCCATGGCATATTCTTGAAGTGTTCTTTAAATCCATCCTCATCACGGTCAAAGGAGATGAAGATAATCTCTAGATTTATTCGCCTCTTTCTCAGTGTTTCATAAAGTTCAACAAGACGGGGAACGAAAGCTCTGCAAGGTCTGCACCAGTTTGCAGTGAAAAATAGGCAGATAATTTTCCCATTGCATTCTGACACGGGTACCTAATCTCATGATTCAAAGATGGCAAGCATTAGCTACAGTAACCAAGATCACAAGCTATGCAAATGATGGGATTTGTTTTTCAATGTTGGATTTTACTCTTTTATTTACTTGGAAGCAAAAGAAAAAAAAGAGAGAACTTTCTGAAGGTGGTTTAGAAGTTAAACTACTTAGTGCATATTTAGTTTGCGGTTAAAAATGTTGTGGCACACATTCCAATGCAAATCCAACTGATAAAAGCAAAATGAATGCAAAAACAAGGGTCCTGATCCGTTGGCAAAGTTACTTTTGCCTCAAACATAATTTTGCAACTAATTCCCAAACATGCTCTAAGAGGGTTGATCTTAAGTTGGATCTATTAACTTAACAACACACACACACACAAACAAATAACAGAGACGGTTCTGCAGAAACTAAGCTACCTTCCCTTCACAAGATAAAAGGAACTCAACACCTTCAGCTGCAAATATCTTCAGAATATCACGGTTGTCAGTATGTGTGGCTTCAAAATTTAACCCTGCCATCGGAACTGAATAAAACAGATGTGCTCTCTTTTTATAAGCTTCCTTGAGACCTAATTGATCAAGAGATAAATATGAGTTTTGAAAGTAATATCCAGCATGGACTATAACACTGTAGTATCAATAGGACCTTGAATTTTAACTCTCACAGTAGTTTATACTTTTGCAAATTGTAAGGGCCGAAAGACCTTGAGACAGAAGCAGTTCAGATTCTGCGCAAGGGCATCTTTGGCTCTTTCTTAAATTTCACAATTTCTCTGTAGCTGTCCTTCAATTGGAAGGAAACAGAGTGGAAAAATCTTATACTATAGCTATGTGAACCAAACTTGGAGAACAGAAATTTCTGAAGTGGGAAGCAAGCAAGACTTAACAAAGAGCACAAAAATTGATGATCATGTATGAAAATGAATATGGGGGAATATTCCCCAGGAGGGTGCTTCAGTCTTTAAAACCAGGCAAAGGGTTGCGTACACGCCTTTCAAATGAAACAGCATCGCACTCTCTAAACGACTTGCAAATGATTTTGATGATCAATGATTCTTTCTAATATAACTCAATTGGAAAATGCTTCATACATATATAGAAAGAGTCACATCTCCTCATATCTTACGTGCCAGAATTAGAATACATATGTGTAAAAGTTTAGGTGGGTCCAACTGTAATTAGTAGTGTGTTTGGATTTGCGGTGGAAACCCGAAAACCAAACCACGGTGTCCGACCGTGATTTTCCACCACACCAAGAAGCATTTATGAACTCATAAGTTACTAATCCTTGCATTCAAGCGGATTTTAATGGACCCAAAAGAAGGAGAAGAAGATTAAAAGCCCCCTTATCTATTAGTATTCTTTCGAGAATATTTTGATTTTTTGCAGCAAAACCAGTCATGAGGCATGAATTCATTAACAACATATGTTAATGAATTCAATACACAAATAAAATGGAGAAAGAATAAGTGATAAGTGATCCAAAGTAGACACAAATGATAAGTGATAAGTGCACAAAAACAAGTAACTGGTTGGTAGATAAATTTTTGAAGTAAGTTACCTTGCAGCTACAGCTGAAGAATAACACCAGCGGATAGAGAGAGAGAGAAGAGGAAGAGGTTGAGTCTCCAAGACGAAAGGAGATGATGAAGCAGAGCGTTGGGACAGTGAAGAGCTTTAAATATGTTGATATGGTGTGTGATCAAGGCTCAATCAACATTCAATACACACATAAAATGGATACTTTTTTAAAATCTAATTTGAAACACATCATAATTTTACTTTTTAAGGTATAAATATATTCTTTTTTTATATGCCATTCAACCTTAAATTAATGTTAATTTTCCTAAAACACCCATCAGCAGACAGAACAAAATACACGGATATTATGGTTACAAAACCTCCTTTCCTTTCTTTTCTTTTTAGACTTTAAAAAGATTAACACAATACAGTTATTTTCTTGCTGGTACGTCGAACCAAAAATGAAAAACAATAACATCTGTTAAAATCTAGAAACTCATTTTGAGTATTAAAACGCAATGATAAGAAATATAATTTTAAATAAATTTAAAAATATATTTTTCTTTAAAAGCATATTTTAATATTTTTATTTCTTGAAAACAAAAAACAAAAAATTAAACTAAATATATTTTTAAAATTTTAATTTTTTAAAAATAAAAATAAGAAATAAAAATAAAAAATAAAAATACAAACCAAACCTATATTATTTTGAAGATTGGGCATATGCTCTGCTTGTAAAACGGATATGCTGACAAAACAGTGCGGCTGCATATACGTGTATCCAAGTCTCATTTAACTAAATAAATAAATAAATATTTCTATCTTGTATAAATAATAATAATAATAATGTGCTTACTCTTATTCTATCATTGAAGATTTTCTTTTCTGGTCACAGGTGATCAAAGGTGTTAAAACATGTGCCCACTGGTCCAACACAGTGAAATGGAAGAGAGATCCCTCACTTATTGTTACCAACCTTGTTTTAATCTGAGATGCTGAAAATACGAATGATCCAACCTGAGGCGTGTGAATACACTGTTTTAAAGGATTTATTCACATAAATTGTGCAATTCAAGATACAATAAAAAAAATTCTGAAACTAAAGGAACAGAACTAACAAGCCAATTTATGTTATTGTTATAATTGTAGTGTAAAATGTTTTATAAAACAATTCAATCACAATCCATCATAATAAATTTATTATTAATCTTTAAAATAATTATCTTAAAATAATTTAAACAATAAATAATATAAATTTTTTACACAGTTTGTATATATGCATTCAACTCATAACTTAATGCTCACGTAAATAAAATGGTGGTTTAATAGCATTACAAAAATGTCATCATAAACAAAAACTATTTATTATAACTCATTTTAAATTTTGGAATTCAAATGAATATAAAGAAAATGATTAAATGGCAAAATGAAGTCTATTATCACATGCACAAGAGGGAATTTCTTCCTGCACCCAATATAACTTCTTCTACACCCAACATAATAAAAAGATCAAAATATCCTTCAATTAAAAATCAAATACATCATCCCTCCCCACATCAATCACCCACGCTGCAGCGTCCGTCCCTCCCCTCCATCCTACATTCTTTCATTCTATCGCGCATCCCCACCGTGAGTATCCCCTTTCACACAACTTCATTTTAAGTACATTAAATCATACGGATTGACAATCTGTATGGTATATGAGGGAATCCATATAAACCATACGGATTATCAATTGGTAATCCATATGGAGTAAATGAAGGCAAAAAAAACTTATCGATAACAATGCAGTGTTACTCACAATGATGAAGGAGAAAAAACTAGCAAAGGACAATAAGAAACTATCGGAGGAGAAATTAGGGAGGAGCCACAGATAGCAAACACACACCAAGAATAATACCAACACCAGCTTCATGGAGGAGATGGAGGAGACCAATGGATGCGTCAAAAATTCTAAATGAACAGTGTCTTATAGATTGTCAATTCATAGACTATATCAAAAAAAAAAAAGGAACGAAGAAGAAGTAAAAAAGAATAAAATTAAAAAAAAACTTTAAATATGTTAAATGTAGAAAAAAATTATTGAACGTAGAAAGAATAATCTACACAAGGGTAAGGGGCAAATGCGCAGCTTTGTACTGCATCTGTACCCACGAGGCCCTAGCTTATGTGCATAAGTTCGTACCTCGTATTAACTACTTTGAAAGCCTTTAAAACAAGCTAGATATATAATCAAACAAAGTTCAACAAAAAGATAATGTTGAACATATGCCTTTTGAAATACCCCTAAATATCACGTCAGCTTTCAGCGACAACCTTGATAAAAGAAAGAAAAAAATTGTACGATGTGTTTCGTTCAAGAATTTATATACATACAAAATGATTAATAGATCAATTAAATCATTACACAATTCGTCATTTAATAACTACGTAATTTTTCGTTACAAACTCCACATCACATCAACTCATGATAATATGCTTTTTCTTATCAAAATTAATAGTAAAATATCGGCCAACTTTAACTCACGACAAACTTATGATTTACTTGGTTTAAAATATGGCTTGAAAAATTGAGTTATTTCGACTCGTGTTCAGTGGATTTGACCAGAACGACAGGTGGTTTGGTGGTTTGTCTTATTGGATATAAAAATTATAAATTCTTATATAAATTAATAACTTACGAGTTAAAATATAATTTAAATTTGATGGCTATGAAATTATACAATCATTTTTTTACTTTTATAACCTAAGTCTAACATTCATTTTATTAACTTTATTTTTATATTTTAAATAGAAAATAATATTTGATTAATAGAAACTTATATGAGATACCCCGACCACGTAGAATTTGATTGGTTCTCTGATGTAAAATCAGTAAACCAAACATGTTAATAGCTATTATTATTTTTCTTACATGTTAAATAAAATAATAAATATTTTTATTTAAACTATCTAAATCTCCACGATTATATTAGCAGGTTTAATATATTTACTTTATTATTCAATGTTTTCTTTATAAAATAGTAAAAAAAATCTTCAAAAGGATATCATATAAAGTTATAACATTACTCGGAATAATATAAGTCCGAGAAATGATAAGAGATAAAAAGTAGCATTTTTTACAATGAGATGACCGATGAGATAAGGGCTTAAAAAGGTAGGGAAAAGGATATTAAATTAGATGATATATACTGCAGGTGAAATTGAATTTGCCGATAAATAATAATAAAACCTCGAGAGAGAGAAAAAAAATAGCATAAAACGGACGGAACAAACCAGGAGATGACTCAATGCTTATCCACTACTTGCAGGTCTAGAAAATGATACAATATGACAATGACCCATTTCCACCGATGAGAATGGGATAATTTATTAACTTTTCTTTCGGGAGGCCCTCGAAAACATGTCTTTGATGTTGTGTGATTCTGTCTCCAATTTTACCTTCTTTGCTTGTCTACCTTTCTTTGCAGTTGTACCCTTCTTATCATTACTCTGTTCCTGATCAAATTTAGTGGTAAACAAATAAATACAAAACAAAATAGCAAATCTAAAGACTCATCCTTCTCCTGTCCCAGCAAATACCTGTAATTCATTACATAAACGTGAGTTATTATTTCCTTCAGCATTTGCTTGTGCTTTTCCAGTAACCTCAAGTATATTTAACCTGCAAAAGAAAAATCTCCTTACGGCATCTTACAGGAATCCCATTCCAACCCGACTAGGGTTTCTCTTATGAGTTATAATCACAAGGAATGTAGAAGTAAAATCTTTAAAATAAGACATTCTGAAAGGCTGATACTTAAGATGGTTACACAAAAGCTGCAACCAAGGCTCTTCCTTCAAATACTCTCCTAATATAGAGACTGCATCAATCACTGCATCAGTAACACAAGTACGTTAATGCACAGCAAAACTGTGAAACAAAAAGACCAGCATTTCAAGTATTAAGAGAAACATCAACATTGATATTTACTATCAAGGGATAGGGGAGTATTGTCAAGGATGATATTGGTGCTTCGATTATTTAAATACACAACTGCGCATGAAGCATCAGCATAGATGTGTGTATTTTTCTCATGCGCTAGTTTGGTTTTCACATAGTAGGAAAGTATACATACGGTACAGTCAAAGGCATAAATCTGAGCAGAAGCACAACACACACTTCAAGGGCCACATTTATAGGTCTCCCTTTTCCATATACAACGTATTTTTTTTTCTTTTCAATTTAACCTCAACAGAATAAAATTCTCCAAAAGCCAACAGAACAGAATGGTAATAAACACTTTACATGTGTCTTTCTCTGATTGAACAGCATAGTTTTTGTCCAATTTGGGTAGTGTCTGTTTTAGCTGACAAACCTAAAATAAGATAATCAAATTAACAAACTTTGATACAGGTAAAAAAGTTTTCTGGCAATTAAATCAAAGATGGTCAAACACATACCCAAAGATAAATAGAAGTTTGAAAGCAAACCTTTTACAAAGCAATTCAAGCATTTCCTATGTGGTTTTATAAATGGATACTTGTATCAACCATCAAATCTAAAGATAGGCTGTGACTCTCTAGTGATGCAAAACTAATAATGTAATGAAATAGACCAGACATATTTCGGTCTTGGATTCATTTTCATGAAAAACACCATGAAGTTCAGGCATCCATATGCTAAATATCATACATCTATAATAGTACATGGAGGATGGGATTTTCTGTGCAACTACATTGCATTTACTAGTTTTTTTTTTTCCTGAAGGAAGGAGAGCAGGTAGGGGAGATTAAACATCATCTAAACTAAATGACAATCAAGGAAATACAGACAAACCTTATAGCACAGCCAACGTAGAACCTTTGAATCATCAAGTCTGAAGAATTTTGAGGATCCAACTTCTGCATATGCATAAAGATACAAGTCCATGAGAATTAAAAACAAGAAAGTAAATGATTAACAATGTGATCACCATATGTTGCTGTCATCACCAGTATAAAAAACATAAAGCCAACAACAAACTTCATTTTTTTCTTCGATATCTGCCCAATAAATTACTTAAATCATATAAGAAAAGTTGGCAAACTTCCAAACTCAAGTTGTAAATAGAATGAGTACAAGAATAGGGTCACCTATGATTTCAGAAACTACTTGCATACAGTTCTCCACAATAGACATTAACTGCATGTATCCAGGATATCCATCAACAAACAAGATCTCATCCAATTGCCTGAACCTCCCAAGATCATCCCCTTTCTGCTTGCATTTTAAAGAAACAAGAGATACTCAGAGATATAATTCCCAGGGAAAACACTATCTAGAGCTAATTTATCCATTCACAAACCTAAATAGTAGAAGTTCTGTGGAACTCGCAAACAAGGGATATCTTTGACTTTTTGTGTAAATTCCTTTGCAGATAAACCAATAATTATTAGTCTGGGTGGGTTCTATTCTATACATAAGGTGCCATATGTGCAACTAAAACTTTTATTCTGTTTCGTTAGAGCAATAGTTGAACCAAGGATTTACACAAATGGAAAAGACTTCCAAAATAAGAAATGACTTCCAACTCCCATGGTTCAAAAGGAACATATAACTAATTACCTTCATTCTAGCTTCCTTGAATATAGGCAACATGATGAAAACGGGATCAATTGGTGTGGATAAATACAGCCGACCATCTGTTGGGGAACAAAAAAGTCAACAATGAAAAGAATCAAAAGAATTTCCGCTTAAAGTATTGTTTTACAACAGTTTCTTCATGAGTAAAAGGCCTAGGGTAGAGAGTATAAATTACTAACGTAACAAAAGGAATCACAATGCTTTTACTCAGACTAAGTAAGAACAGGAGATTTTTCAATTTTTCAAAGTGTTGATTAGAGGTACAAGAACATGGCATACGCAGAGTAGGAACAAAACTATTACTCCCTCCGTTTCAAATTATATGACATTCAAAGTTTTGGCACTAGTATTAAGGAATGCAATTAATTTGTTGAATTTCAAAGAAAACATTAGGTAACTTCCTAATATATCCTTTATCTTTCTAATTAATGACTCATTTACTATTCCTATACACTACTCCAACTAAGTATTGGTTAAGGATAATCTTGGAAAAAAGCATTTGATTAGTTTTGTAAAACGACATATATTTTGGAACAAACATTTTTCTCTAAAACGTCATATAATCTGGAATGGAGGGAGTATCTTATAAGAAAAGTAGAAGTAAAAGATTTCAGTAGATAAGAGATCAATGAGAGAAAGTAATGCACCTCATGCAATATAAACATAAATGATAATGCATACTTTGCATCTTAGATAATCAAGCATGTACCTTCAGTTATATAATCTCCCAAAAACCAAGATCCATACAAGTTCTTAAACCACTGAAGTTCTAGAAGTATTCCATTTACAAACAGATATTGTGTTGCATTACCTGTCAAACAAGTAAAAACATATGAAAAAGCCTAGAGAAAGAGAGAGAGGGAACATTCAAAAGCCTCAATAAGGTATAATTCCTTGAGAAAGATTTATAGCAAAGTAATATGATTTTATCAACAGAACTATCAAATTGAGATAGACGAATCTCAATAAATCATATATTTATATACAAACATAAATATAAATAAGTAACAAAAGCATGATAAGAAGTACACAAAATAATGGATACTCTTCAAATTACCAGATTTGGGATGGCGGAGCAATATCATCTGTCCCAGACCATTTCGATCAGTACCAGGATCTGCACTTGCAGAATAAATAATTAAATAAAATGCATTAACACAACACATGATAGTAAAGTAATGCAAAAAAATAAATCAAAAATAAAAAGATCTACAAACAGCACAAATAACAATCAGAATGTGGTCAGAGAAGAAAAACATAAAAATTGAAATAACCAATCAGCAACTACACCTTACCGATGCCACAGAGGCATATATTAACCATCGGAAACTATAAAATAGCAGCTTATTTTCGTTCAATTTAATTTTGGTATTGGTTTTCTGTTCAAATGTTTTCTCTAAGAAGTGACTACAGTTTTTTAGACGGAAATAAATAAGAATAAAAAATGTTGTAAATTATGAAGGAGATGTAAATTTACCGGGTGCGACGAGAACCCGTGGTTCCAGAACGCCATCACACCAACTCATGGGTTTAGCAGAAGAGGATTCAAAAGCCCTAACACTGCCAGTAACCGATTGTTCCTTTCCCCGGTAACCGTAACTGCAACGGAATACTGTTAATTTCACATGTAGAAAGAACAACAACGGAACAAAGAAAGAACGTTATACTTTATACAAGAATAAAAAAATAAAAAAGTAGGGCACTTACATTTGAGAGTAGAGGGAGTTTACTCGGAAGATAACGAAGGACGAGTGAGAGTGGCACTGAATCTTGAAACGGAGCGCGGGCGGGAATGTAAGAGACGCACATACTCGCGCCATTGCCTTCTCTCCTTATCAGACACGGGCCTTCTATATACCAACCGGACCAAGCCCAAGGCCTTAGGGTTGCTTCAACCGGGTCCAACTTTTCCATTTTTATTTTTTTTATTAAAGTACTTGAACGTCTTTTTTTAGGAGTCTAGACACATGCTTCTTTTTTTTTTCTTCATTTTTAATTACTTGAAATTAATTTTAGAATTTTATAATAACAATTTTTTTTATAAAAATGTGGGTCAAAGAAAAAAAATTACTTTATGTTTAACATGTTTTAGGATATTTTACTTTTTTTGCTTTAGTTGTCATTTTAAAGTATCAACGTGTAATTATATTTTAATTTTACCCTTAATAATTAATTAATTTTTAATATTTATACAATGTAATTTTTTTAGTAACTATCATTTTATCTCAATAAAATAATTTCATAAAATTGCTTTATTCATTCAGGTTATTTCTTACTTTATTAATCCTTTTGTTAAAACCTTTAACAACGTTTGAAAAGCAACAAAGCAAGTAATAGTGTCAGTTTCAGAGTTTTCTTTTACATAACCAAAAAAGCAAGTAATAATGTGATTTAAAAATATATATAAATTTCAAATATTTTTTCTGAAAGACAACCATATTCGAATCAACTAAGATTAATCCTAGGATCATGAAAAAACGAAACTAATAGTGTCCATTCAAGAAATTCACCAACCATCATTCATCAACAACAATAATAATTAAAATTGAAATCATATTCATCTGTTTCTTCTTATTTACCACCATTATTTAGGTTCAAAGTTACAACACCCAAGATAAGAATCATGTATATTAAAATGTATTTGTATTTTTAATATATGATTTTGGCAATACATACATTATTATTTTTTTTTTAGAATAAAATAGTAATTAGTATATATTGCAGAAACAAATATAAAACTTTTTTTGTGTGAGAAATAAAAAGAAGTGAAGATGTTGAAGACATCCCATTCCCAGAAAAGATTTGTTGATGAATTAATTGAGAGAGATAGACAAGTGATCCGATGAGTAGGAATGATCCCCTTGAGTTCCATTATCAGTCTCCTTCAAGTCCTCAATCTTGGCCACAGCCTCCCTCCAATCCCACCTAGTCTCCAAAGTCCATTCACAGCACCCCATCCCAATCCTCAACAGCTTCAGCATCTCACCCTCTCCACTCCCTCTCCCAGGAATCTCCTTATCAAGCACCTCCCCGCTCCACCCTTCCCTCACTATCGACTCAACCCACGACGCCAAATCCTCGCTCGCACCCTTCCCGTGCCTCAGATAATTAGCTGGAAACTTCCCCGTCAAAAGCTCCAATATCAGAATCCCCAAACACCAAACATCACTCTTCTCGCTGGGCCTCTCCAACTGCCTCACCTCCGGAGACTTGTACGCCACCATGAACTGCTGCGCGTGCCTCTTGTCCACCACTGCCGCCAGCCCGTACTCCGCCAAACGAGCCTCGAATGAATGGTCCAACACTACGTTCGACGATTTTAGATGACCGTGCGCTAAGTCTTGCTCCGGGAACTCTCTGTAGAGGTATCCTAATCCCCTTGCCACTCCTTTTATGATCCTCAAACGACTTCCCCAGTCCAACACACAACCACCTCTGCCTACAAGTCCATAATCAAATTAATGCCAACTCTTTTAGAAATACTTCTACATCAAGAAAATCAAAAATATAATAATAAAATATTTTTTTCATAAATTAAAATAAACTCTTGATTACTCAATCAGCAATCATTAGAAATTCTCTCAGTTTTTTTTTTTAAACAAATAAGAAGATATTTACAAATTAGTTAATTATTAGCTAATAAAAAATTTATTTTAATTTATGAAAAAAATCATTTTATCATTTTTTTTTATTTTTTTTTCTCCTAGAAGTTTCTTTTGGGAGAAACTTACCCAAACAAGACATAAGACTTAGGACGAAAAAAAGAATTGCCTATCAACAAAAAGTTCAAAATTTAGGGAGTAAAGTCATATATGTAATAAAGTTTCATAAATAAAAATATAAGGCTTAAATATTCTTTAGGTATATGATAAATAAATAATTATTATTTTAGGTTTTTATTAAAATAAATCTTTTTGTTATATTAAATACCTAATATATCAAAATTTTTATTTAGAGTTTCTATTATGAATTAAATGATCGATATCGTTTTAATATATTAATCATGTACAATGATTAAGAATCTAAAAAAATAAGTTATTTACTTAAACTTAAAACATATTTTAGCTAAAATATAATTTATCCAAAAAGTTATAATGTGGCCGTACCATGAAGATGACTAGCCAAACTGCCATTTTCAGCAAAGTCATAAACCAAAAGCTTCTCTTCTCTTCCATAGTAAAATGCAACAAGAGGAACTAGGTTGGGGTGTGACAACCTTCCAAGCCTTCTCATGTGCTCAAAGAACTCTTTCTTTCCAACGTTGTTCATGTGCTTGAATCTCTTCACCACCACAGCTGGTCCGTTCAGAAGCATGGCCTTGTACGTGGATCCAAAACTGCCACTCCCCAGAACCTCAGCTGAGGCTCTAAGCAAGTCTTGCAAGTCAAACTCCTCCCTTTCGTTCCTCACGAAGCTCAAACTTCCATCTTCACTTTTCTTGGACTCGGCTGCCATTACAATGGATTTGGACTCACTAGAAACTGGACTCATAACGTTCTGGGGTTGTGCATCCGTGACCAACACGGCTTTCTTTCGACGGTAACGGATGAACACAAGTGCTAGTATTAAAGCCAACACAATCACCGCCACCACTACGATAACGATTAAAAGGATGCGGTTTTTTTTCTGTTTTTTTTCTTGATGTGAAAGAGTTGAAATTGGGTTTTGATCAGAAGGTGAGGGAGGGCTTCCGACGCAAGGGGTTAGAGGTTTCCCACATAGACCTTGATTGCCTGTTGCACTAGAAAAATTAGATAAAAAAACATGTATCTATGATGACCACTAGGAGGAATAAGAGAAAAAAAACGTAATATGTATCATAGATAATCTTGACAAGTTTCTGATCATGGATTGATTATTCATTTACTGTTTGATTCAATTTTGCATTCAAAGGCTGAAGGAGGAATTAATTAATGAGTTCTTCTAATTTGTTGGTGTAAAAGTAGTCATTGTGATAGTTAAATTTCCTTGATTAAGACTCCAACATTTACACTGATATCAAAATGTTATTGGATTTTCCAAATAAGCCTAAAGTCAATAGTAAACTGAAGGTTGAACAAACCGCGACGATATCACAAGAAAGTTTATCTATGATTCATATAGTGAGAACTAGACGGGGTAAAGGGTTTGGTTTTTGCAAAGCAGTAGATATAGAATATGTTCAAATTCAACAATGAATATGTATATTTGTTTTAATTAATTTCATTTATGATATCACGAGTAAAAACAAATAAAAACTAGGTGTATCTATTGAGTGAGGTGGTTTTCAGCTTACCAGCAAATGAGCTTGGATCCCTGTTGCTTAAGCTTTCTGGTATTGGACCCTCTAAGTGGTTGTGAGACAAATTAAACACTCTGAAATCCCTCTGTTGAAATTCTGGTATATTGCCATTAAAGCTATTTCCATGTATGTCCACATCATAAAGTTTAGGCAATTTAACAAGGGATGCAGGAATATGACCCGTGAACCCATTTTCAGCCAAAAATACTTTCCTGAGACGCTTCATGCCTTCAAAAGCATCATCCGGAATTTCACCAGAGAACTTGTTATTGGACAGAAACAATGCCCTTAAACTCACAAGCTTCTTGAATGCAGGCATTGGACCCTCAAAGTTGTTGTTTATGACACTAAAACTATTCAAATTGGACAACTCAAGCAGCGTGTCTACGTCAATAGTGCCACTTAGTCCCATATTCTCTAATCTCAAGCCATGAAATTTTTGATCGAAGCATAATATACCAGTCCAGCTGCACAGACCAGTCGATGGATCCCCCCAGTTCTTTAAAGCATCAGCATTGGACAAGTTACTTTTGAAGTTCATCAGAACTTGAGCATTGTCGGCCAATGATGGCAAAAAACAAGTGAAGAGCATGAAAAGACAGAAATATTCTCTTTTATGTGGCATAATACTTTGAAGATGAAAACTGAAACGGGTTTTGGTTGGTGGGTTAGGAAGTATAGAGAGTGAGGAAAATTGAGAAATGATAGGCATTATGTGCATAAGAAACTAATCAAACTATGACTTAATGGTTTATGGGGTGACATTGACAAAGACAAGATCCTTTTCACAATGTATGAGCTGGTTAGGCCGGCCTATGTATAATATGAGTGTTTGGACTTCATTTCCAAAGATACTTTTGTTCAATGGTTATTTATATGCTGTTTGTGGTCTGGTTAAAGGCTGTCTTTTCTTGTTAATGGTGAGGGTGATGCCTTCTGTCATATTGATAGTCTCTAAAAATAAGTTTAATAACAATTTTATGTAACTTTTATTTGTCTGATGTGCTTGTTATGATCTGAATTTGCTAAACAAGATGCAAAGAGATTGAAATTTACTCATTATGTTTTTATTTCTTTCCTTTTTGTCTTTCTAACTAAAAGATGAGTGATTAAATATTCTTTCCTCAAGTTGGTTTTTGTTGTTGTTCACATGCCATTTTTTAACTGGAGAGAAAATTAGAGAAATGAACAAGAAATGAGGTCAAATAATTTGGCTCCCATGAAATGGTTGGAACTTGTATCCTAAGTTTCCTTTTCGGAGTCTGTGCTTTTAATTATTAGCATTAATGAGATATTAACAGCCACCAATATGTAGAGCTAGATATCCTTAAATTTGAGTTTATTATACTTGCGTACAGTCTACTATCACAAACTTCTCGTTTATTCCATGTAGAAAATGTTATATTAAGGTGAAAGTATGATCTTACTGTAGTTTTGGAGAGTTTAGTTGTTTAATTCTTTTTTTAACCAATAAATAGCATGGATACTTGATCATTAGACTTTGTTTTATATTATAAAGAAAACGGGAAAATGGTAGAAATTAAATACATTCATGCATATTTGATTCCATTTATTTTTATGTATCCCTTGAGTCTTGACTGAGGTTTTGAAATATTATAGCAATACCCGTGCATCAGCATGAATTCCAGTGACCAAATATTGAAAATAATCATTGTTTGTAGAAGGATGAGTAAAGTGCTATTGAACGGGAAAATAATTTGAAATAACATGTCATATGATAAGAGGTTGGACAGATTTATCAATACTATTAATATTGTAATCATTTGTATTATAGCTATAGTTATCTTATATATAAAAAGGTATTTTAGTAAGAAACTAATTTTAATAATCAAAGTTAAATTATTGTCACGATCAATAAAAAATAAAAGAAAATAAAATTGGCGAGGCAAAGCGTGATTTGTTGAAGACTATAGCCTGTCATCGACTAAATACTAATATACTATTATAAAATCCATCATTTCTCATTTTTGTTCCCAGACGTGCCAAAGACAAACCAAAAGCTCATTATCAAAAAAAAAAAAAAAAAAGACAAACCAAAAGAAAGTATAGATATATTTTTAAAAATCCGACACTTATTTACCGTCCATTTAGCAGTTGAAATAAGTCAAGTTAGGTCTTATTTAATTCTGATCTCGTCTTTTTGTTTAAGTTAGGTCTTAAATTAAAAAAAAATATTCAAGTTTTAAAATCATCATCTTTTTAATATTTTTTAATTTTATTAAAATATTAATAAAATATAAAATCTGTGCATATATTGTATGGGTTAAATTACTACTAGTTAAATTAACATTTGAATATTTCATGTTTTTTTTTTACCACAGGATCTATCATCTATGTATATCTTACTTATGACAGAGGAATCAAAAGGGGTCCAAAAAAGCTCCCTCCCACACATAACCCACTCCTTTTTCAATTTCGAGGCCCGATAACAAACTACACATTTAGCTCTTAAACGTCCTTTATTCCTGGCTTAACCTGCAACCTAAAAAATTCTCAAAAGACAAAAAACAAGGTTTATATCCTTTTCTTTCTGTGTTCCTTTTCTCTTCATTGTTCGTACATTGATTATAATTATATCTACTTATTATAATAATGCTACAATAATTCTCTCTAAAAAAAAGCTACATTATTTTTCATCTTCGAAAGTAATAAAATAAAAAATAAAATTCATTATATTTTTTCTAACTTTGTTTAGCCAATAAAGAGTTAAAATAATGTACTGATATGGGCATACAAACAACATAACCCACGGTTGATATACAACTTAATTTGTTTGCTCCCCGTTTTATTCCTTTTACTTTTATTTTGTTATCTTGCTTTTCTATCCACTTAAAACTAAAAAAATAAAAATAAAACCTTTTTTTCAAATATATTAAACAAGTCATTTTAATTAAATTATAAATTCTTAACTAACTTATAGTTTTATTTAAATAAAATAAAAATAATCAATAAATAATTTTATCTCATTATTTTGTAACATTTAAAAAAAATCCCGTTCGAAAAAATATGAGTTTTTACCTTCATATTATTTTTTCTTTTTCATTTTCATTTTCAGTACTTGAATAAAAAAATTCAAGGAAAATTTAGATAATAGAAAAGACCAATTATAAAAATTAAAGTTTATTTAATAAACATATAATTATTAATTTCATACAAAATATTTATAATTATATTTAAAAAAAACAATTACAGTATAAAACATATGATAAAAAGAAACATATTTTCTCGTTGGACAAATTAAATATTTTTTAAGACTCAATACTAGAAATGTCATGTTGCATGTCACCAATACTTTCCTATAAGCAATGACAATAGGAATAAAAGTGAGAGAAGAAAAACAAAAACAAAACTTATCCTTTAACATCACTGTATATATTTTAATTATTATAATGTTTAATAAAAATGTCTTTAAACAACATATTATAAAAGTTCAAGATTAACTTATAAAACAAATTATATTTTTTAAAAAATATATATTTTATCGTTTATACTATTTTACACTATTCCAAACCCAACAACCTTTAATTCAAAATAATTTTTGTACTTTTAACAAACTTTTTTTAACTTGAAACTAACTTATTTACTATGTTAATCATTGTTTTCTTTTTCATTGCTGTTTCTCTGCTCATACACCGGAAGGTTGTCAAAATAACAAAACACACTGACAAACTCGTTGCTCTGTTTTCCCCTCTCTGTTTGTCTCTGTCTCTCACTATTCAGAACAAAACTAACAATGAACCCCTCCACAGAATCAGACAACGCCATTATCATCGACATCGATTCCTCTGTCAAAACCCCATCATTTGTCGAAAACCACCCCAACGAAGAAAAACACCAACTCAATGTTCCCTTCCTCCTCCAACCATCTTATGCGACACACGAACTGCGAAACCTTCGCACGAGCCTCAAATGGTGTGCTCTCGACCACTCTTCCCTCGTTGGAAAACTTATTTCCTACGTTGTCTTCATATTCCTCACCGTTGCTGTCCCTCTCTTCACTTCTCTCTTCGTTCATGTCCCTGCCTCTGCTTCTCAACTCTACCCTTTCAACTTCAAGAAGCTCCTTCAATTACCGCAATCAGCCCTCGCTATTATCGCCTTCTTCACTCTCTACCGTTTCTTCCCAAGGTACCAAACAAAAGTCACATCATGTAAAAACAAATGCGTAGGGACTTTAGCATATATTGACACCTCACTTTCTTTCAATTAGTGTTCATAATTCAGTATTTAACACAAAGTTATTTTAGTTTAATCAGTAGTTTCAAATTCAAGTTTTAAGTATGTAGTTGTCTTAGGTAAGTAGTTGTTTTAAATACTCCAAGAAAAAACTTTGTAGCTCGTAATGGTCATACTTGACTCGCACAGGATTGACTCCTAAATAGGATGTTTGTGGTGTCATAAAAGAACCACACACACCATCTCATATTTACATTGTGTTTATCATTTAATTAAAGTTTATTCCACCTTATCTTCATTATAATTCCATTCCAAACAATTAGAAGGTACAAGATGAGTATTTCAAGTTCATTTCGCCTGTAATTGATTGTTGAAACATTTCTTTGACAAATTGTTATCGTAACGGAATTTTCAATCTATGCATGAGTTTGCAGGCATGGGCTTAGGTAGCTTCTGTTCCTACTTCCTAGATGTGTTACAAGATGACTCAACGTATGTTCGACGTGGGTACACGCGTGAGCTTCAGAAAGCGTTCAGATACTTAGCGTGCATGATATTACCTTCCTTTTTCGTAGAACTTGTTCACAAAACCATCTTCTTTTCTAGCATGGAAATTTCTGTCCCATGTGGGACCCCCCTGAACTGGGCTGTGTTTGTTTTAGTCTTGGTTTCCTGGGTTTACAGAACGGGGTTGTTCTTGTTGGCGTGTGTGCTTTTCAGGCTTAACTGCGAGCTTCAGATACTGAGGTTTGAAGGGCTTCACAAGCTCTTTGAAAGGTGTGGGTCTGATGCAAACATGACATTTAGAGAGCACGTGAGAATTAGGAGGCAATTGTGGATCACGAGTCATGGGTACAGGTTCTTTATAATTAGTTGTTTGGTGACAGTCACGGTTAGCCAGTTGGGTTCTCTCTTGATGGTTTTGGAATCCAAATCTGACACCACCTTCTTCAATTCCGGTGACCTTGTGGTAAAGTTATTGCTTCACTTCGATAGATTTTGCTCTTTTTGTATTCTTACGTGGTCTTTAGTCACAACTAATTTTTATGTGAAATGTATCTAAGTTTTTTAAGGGAAATTCTCTTTAGCACAAATTCGTACTAGTATGAAAAAACTTGTAATCCCACTCCGCCTTTGATTTCTGTTAGAGGTTTAGATTTTAAATTTCTAATTTGAAATTAACCAAAATGATTCATGCGCCTTTGATTTCTGTTAGAGGTTTAGATTTTAAATTTCTAATTTGAAATTAACCAAAATGATTCATGCGATTCATTTTCGCACTAAATAGCATAGCTGGTTTTTTAATTTACAATATTTGATTATGTATTATGTAGAAATTAATCCGGACCATAACAGTTCTACGCCATCTAATAATTTACAGTCAATTACAGTGTTTATTATAATTAAGATTGTCGATTGATTTGTGTTATGCAGATTTTTTTCGGCTGTGCAATTATGTGGATTCTTCTTTATGCCTTATGGGTGCGGCAAGAATCACACACAGAGCACAAGGGATAGTGTCAATTGCCACAAAGTGGCACATGGTGGTGACCAATGCATCTGTTGAATCTGAACAATGGAAAACCCAAATGCCAGAGGGGGTACCCAGTCCTGCTGCCAGTAGGGATTCGGATTCTTCGGACATATGCATATCAGTAACCCCACAACGACCTTCTTCTTTCCAAACCAGGCAAGCTTTAGGTGAGCATTATCTCTAATTTAAGACATAATTAAAGCTATTTATAATAGTAATGTTACTGGGATATCAAACAAGTAGAATTTGTTGTCAATAATAGTTTTATCTTATTCAAACATGATATACCTGTGATATATATATATATATATATATATATATATATCAAACAGTACTTGGTCATTGGTCACCAATGTAACACACTCTTTCCAATTCAATATCAGGTGTTAGACGAAGTTTACGTGGGTTTCACTAAATAATGAAATTAAACTCATTATACAAGAATGAAACTCGGACCATTTACTAGCTCACATAAATTTTATCTGATAGGAAAGAGTGTATTCTAAATAGTGTGTTACAAAGTGTCTTGTTAATAATATTTTTAAACGTATATTTGGTTTTGGTTAAGAAAGTAGATTAACTTCTGCGCAAGAACTGAAATGATGCGAAGTTTTGTCTTCGATTATTGCAGTGACGTATTTGCAGCACAACTATGGAGGGACAACACTATTTGGGTTTGTGCTTGATCGAGGGTTGCTTCATACTCTCTTTGCCTTTGAGTTCTCTATGGTGCTTTGGATTCTAAGTATGGTGGCTGTCTGGTCTTAACCAAATGAAGTGCAGAAAATGCCTTGCATGAACCGAATGTGTATGTATAACTATGTATATCATATATTTTTTTTACTGCATATAACCGTATATCATCGTAGCTTATGTTTTATTCTTTTAATTATTATATTCACTCATGTATGTAGAACTAGAATTCGTTATTTTGGAAGGAGATTAATATTTTTGGTGTACTTTCCAAAATGATTTTTTATTTATTTTTTAAACTAATCATGTATATTTTGCAATATTTTTATTTTAATGTTAACTTTTATTTAAAATTGATTTGCATAAGTTTATAATTTTAAACAAATTTCTTTAAATAAATTGTAACTAATCATCTGTGCTTGTTTGTGCTTAATTTGGTATGAAATATTCAAATATAAGATGGGTCCATGGGTCCATGTTATAGTAAATTCACACAAAATAGGGATAAAAGATGTGTGAAATTAGGAGTTTAAGCAGGTTGGTTTCGATTGAGTTTGGTCAAATTTATCACTTAATCCAATCATATTTGAATGACTTGATTTGAATCGATTTTTAAAGAAGAAAAAAATAAAACTCAACCCATTAATCTATTTGTAAACTATTTGGATTGGATTGGGTTATCTAGTTAAAACATTTAATTTTGTTTATTTTTTTAACACTATTTTTTATGAGCTAAATTTTTTATTAAATAAATCAGGCACACAGTTGTTTCTTATTAGATTTTTTATTAAAGAAAATTTTGTAATGTTGTCACACCCCACTTCACTAACTATTTATCTATATATGGGAAATGAGAAATTAAACATTCCATATTTGAGATAAAGAGTTTCAATAAACATAGTGGAAATGAGTTTCAAATACTTTTTTTCTAGCAAAATCAATGAAACATTACAAGACATACTCTTTGTAAATAGATTCAAAATATTTTTAGAAACTCATCTGAAATATTTTAATAAATAAAATTAGTATCGCTTTGATCTTGAAGGTTAAGGATGTGTTGATACTTATTCAGGTTGATAAGTTTAATCAATAGTCAATAATATTTAACTTTTTAAAAAAAATTAAAAATATATATTATATATTACATATAATAGTAATAATAAAAAAAATTTAATGCAAATTAACGGGTCAGTGGATTTAGATATTAAAATCCATAATCCAATCTAAAATTCAACAAGTTTAATTGATTTAATTCGAGTCTGATCCAAATATAAAATTTATTCAACTCAAATTATTTAAATCAACTTGAATTCGTCAAATGAGACTCATTTACACCCCTACTTGAAATGAACAATAAGGCCATGAAGAGTCGAAAAGGAAAATTGAGACAAATATGATCCGTGAGTTATCTTTTGCTTTTGAATTGATTTTGGGTATATAATCGATTATATGTCATCAACTTAAAATGTGGAGGATAAGCATGGCATATTTTGTCTAACAAAAAAAAAGCTTGGCATATAATTGATCATGTTGCCTTTGAAAAAATATATCTTAACTTAAAAAAAAACGGACACTTTATGTTTTGAACAAAGGTAAAATGTTTACATGTGTTTAGAACAAGTTAAATTCAAGTCATAACTTTTATATATTCAACTATTAATTAGCAGACAACGGATATTTTATTTGCAATCTTTGTCTCTCTTTAATTGCACTCTTCTTCTTCTTTCCTTTTTTTTTTTTGTATTTCCATTGTTTATAATTTAAATATAAGCAATTATATTCAAGAATCAACTCTCACTTTCCCAAAAAAAAATTAAAAAAAATCAATTATCTTGAAACTATAATACAATATTGAGGATCCATTTAAAAATATTTTATTTCCTTTACAGCTAATTTTAAAATATATCACAATATTAATAATTTTGCTTTATGTTTATTGTTAGCCAAATAGCCACTTTGCTCCAGACCATGACGCACCCCGTATTCGCAAAACTAAATGTAAGTTATAATTCATTTTAAGAAGAAAAAAAACGCATAATTTTCGCTTTACCTTAAACTATTGATCTAAGCTCCGTCCTCAAGTTTCAGTGGGTTCCAAATGGAGTTTTCCTCCAACTTCAATTGAATATATATATATAATGACAAAAATAAAAGAACTCTGGCCATTTTTACACACCAGCCTCTCCGGTCTTTTCTATGTGCACGACGGCGCCATTATAAAATAGAAAAAAGGTTCCATCTTAATAAATCCTCTTTTAGGAGTTAATTTAATTTAATTAACATGTGATCCATGTTCTAATGGTGACGCGAAATAGTGTAACATTTAATTGTGTTTAGATAAATATTGGTAAAGTTAATTTTAAAATAACATGATTTATATTTAGATGTTTTATTATAAAATTAAATTAAGAATAAAATTTATTACAAAATATAAAATGCAACACAAAAAATATTTTAAATTGTTTCAACCTAAAATCAATTTCTGATACAAAATTAATTCCTAGTCCCAAATGAAACAAGCACTCGTTGGACTCTGGTCAGTTCATTGTATACGACGTAGCTCACTCGCGGGATTATAGTCTGAAAAACGTTTAGAAAGACTATGTACTCGAAACCTTGAAAAAAAGAAATTCAACATTGACTAAAGAAAAATATACCTAGCAATTTTCAAGACCACGTCGGTCGTCAAACATCGTATTCGGGCCACTTCTCGTCTTTGACCATATCATTGATTACCATCAAAGTTAAAATAAAAAATAAATCATCATCAAGAATTTTAGGTAACCCAAATTTCTCTGTGCTTTTTTATTGAAGATGGTGATTGGCTTCTTGCTTGGTGTGATAAATTTATAGCGTGGAAAGTTCCAAAATACAATTTTAGTAAAATACTATTTGTTTGTGTGAAATCTTCTTTTAAGTTTCTTCATTTTTTTTATATTAAAATTGGTCTTAATTTTTATATTTAATTGGTTGAATTAGTCTCTCATCCTAAGTCTATTAACCTTGTTTGTTGATGCCACTAATGACTGATACCCGAAAGTCACATGACACCAGATACCAATTTTATCATATTTTAAAAATACGATGATTAAAATCACAATTATTATAAATATAAAGATTAAAATAATTTTTTCAAAATTTTTGAGAACCAAAACATATTTTATACTAATAATAATAATAACAATTTCTTAAAACACTTATCAAAAGTTTTTAACATTGAGTAAAATTTATATGAATCCTATTAATTAAGAAGTGAGATTCAGATTATCTAGTGGGTCTGGCTTATACACATTTAACATTCCGATTAATAATAAAGAGTATGTAATTAATGTATTTCAGAAGTAACAATAATAATAATAAATGTTAGTAATACATTTTAATTCATTTTTTATTTGACAAATGTTAATAATTGTTTTAATGTGATTAGCTAAAAAATTATTTTTAAAAATATTATAAAAAATACAACTCATTTCATATAATATCATATGAAAACAATTTTTCTTCTTTTATTAGTTTCCTAGTAAAATAATATGTATAGTCATTTTACCAGTGGCCTTATACACATTTAACATTTCAAATAATAATAAAAAAACATATAGTTAATGTATTTCAGAAATAACAATAATCATGAAAAATACTAATAACACATTTAAACTCATTCTTAATTTGACAAATATTAATAATTATTTTAACGTGACTGCTTTAAAAGAAATATTATAAAAAAAACTCATTTCATATAATATCGTATGAAATCAAATTTTCTTCTTTTATTAGTTTCCTAATCAAATAATATGTATAGTCATTTTATTACCCCCACCCCACCACAACACATACACAAATTTCATGTCTCTATGAGAATGACATGGTTTGAGTGGGCTAATAGGGGCTTGACACATTTAATTGAGTCTTTACTTACACTAATCATGATTTGTGTTTAATTTTTTCTATTGATAATAACAAGTGATATGTGAGTTTCACTATCAATTCTTATAAGATTGGTGTGTCTTTTTTGCCCTTGTAAAAGGGTGTGTCTTTTTTATAATCTATTTTTTTTTATAACAAACAACAATGATTTTGATGAATTTCATTCCTTCCTATTTTCAATCCATCCAAATAAAAAAAATATCATTTTTCTTATGCATTTCTATCCTCTCTAATTCCATCATCCCTAATTCACCATGCCCAAACAAGTTAGGGCAATGACCTCTTCACATTTCATGCTATTCATACATTTTTTTTCTAACAAAATAAATTACATAATATTACTTTTAATTATATAATATTTTAAGTAGTTAGAGATCAAGTTACTCAAATAATAACTCTAAAAAGAGTTATTTTTCATTTCCTATCTTTATTTTCTTTTAATCTAACATTTTTAACCAATAACTCTTATTTGAGTGCCAAATTAAAAGAAAATAAAAGGGAAATGTGAGGAATAATATTTCTACTAAGAATAATTTGACAATTTTTTTTAAAATAATATAATATGTAAGTTTAGCTAATAGTTTTTAAATTATGATAAATATTTTAAAAAAATAAAAAATATCAAATCAAATCACAACCGAATCAAGTTAATCCATTTATTTATTTTATATTTGATTTAGATGATTTTTTTGTCTAATAATCAAATCAAATTGCCCTACCAACATCCAAATTTACCACAGTGACAAAAAAAAATATATTAGAGAAAATAAGGATTGTTTGGTTCTCATTTTATTATTTTTTAAAAAAACTCCACCTCTAACAATTAATTTTTTACCTAAACTAGTATAATATTCGTTATGATCCCAAACACGTTTGAAAGACAATGCATGAATCAGGACGGATTGATATCAAATGAACGCAAAACAAATTATTTTGAAAGAATTTTGTGAAACTTTTTAGAACGTGAAAGAATGGGAAAAAACAAAATAAAATTGTGAGACATACTGCCAATCTCAATCCGTTGGTCTCGGAGGAAAAATTGAAAAGGAGTGAGGGAATTATATTAAATTATTCATACTTTTACTATATATATATATATTACAAATAAAAAAGTGAAAAGATATTTTTTTTTTTCAGTTTTGTTGTTATCAGACAATACAGGTAATCATCTTACTTTTAAATATATTCTACCTTATACATAGAACATTATTAAATAATTAATAAATAAGAATTTTCTTTTTAAAAATCACGTTAAAATATATTAAAAATGCATTGGTAATGTTTTTTAAATAATTTTTAATTTGATAAATGTTAGAAACACGTTATTTATATAGTTTTTTTAAAACATAAATTTATTAAAATTTACAAAAATTAGTGTCGCATTCCATTTAATGAATTTATTTATTAATTATTTACTAGTAACTTTTTTAAAAAATTAACTAATAAAAAATAGTATTTAAAAAGAGTGTGTTAAGTAGTACTTCTTACTGTTCAATAATAAAAGTCGTATTAAATTTATTTACTTAAATACAAATTTAATAAATAGATGAAAAAAATAACAATTTTATAAAAATAATCTAATAATTATTATTTTGTTTATAATTTTTATCATTCATGACTAATACTATAAAAAAATATAAATAAGAACATAAATTAATATTATATCAAAAATTAAAATAATATTTATTTTAATATTTCTTTTACACAACACATACTGTATTGGTTACTTATACAAGAAATTATTTTTATTATAAAAAAATTCAGAATATCAAATAGTTTCTCTCCAATGTGAAATCTCCCAAAGAAATAATTTATTCTCTTAAAAAAAACCCAACAAAGACATGCTCACCTCATATACTTTTTCCTTTTATTGTTCACCACCAACTAACTACCTAATCCTAATCCTGCTACACGATTCTGAATGGAAGGTAAAAAGCATGCCATAGAATTTAACACGAGTCATCATCTCAAATTTCCAATTGTGCTGGAACCTAATTAGTACTTACCTAACCAACAACTACAATGTCCACATTCATTGAACCTATTACAGTTTAGTCACTTTTTCTAAATTCTCATTCTAATTCTTTCTCCATTTTGAATCTCAGGCTCGACTCAAGTGGTTCGCACAGATAACGATACCAATCCCATATTGTCCAGGTTCAATGTATCTTCCTACTCCACAGAATTCCCTTCTTCAAGAATGACTCTTCAAATCAAGCAGATAAACTCACAAATTACAACTTTAAAAAGTAGATAATCTTTTTCCACAATCTGTTATCTAAAACAATTATTTAGCCAGTTAATGTAATTAATATGTTACTTAAACAACATATTTTCATTTCATAGTGTCTTTCAATTAAGATAACTTGCATTTTTAAAAAATACTTAAGTGTTAGTAGTATTATTTTTAATTAACTTATTAAGACGATAACTTCTTAAAAGGATCATTCTCACTAAAAAAAATTAAATTGTAGTTATAAATTTCTTTAAGTAACTAATTTCCAATACAGCAGTAGAGTACTAACTAGCCATACCTATTAATTAATGATAAATCCTAATCAATGTCTTTAGAATATTAATTCCAAAATTTTTAAAAATAAATTTTCCAGTTAATGAAAATTTAAGTTATTTATAATTTTGTTTTTCTATGATCTTCATAATATTACAAATATTTTTTTTAGTTTCTTTATTAGTATGAAAAAGAGGCACGTGATAGACATGTTGTGTTGTTGGAGGAAGCCGAATCCGCGTGCCACCCCGCACACACCATAAATACATATCTTTCGTGTGCGGCATTTCTCAAGCCAGAGAAAGAGAAGGAACCAACAACAAAGAGCAGAGAGAAAGAGAGGACCATTCCAACCCTAATTTCTCTGCTAAACCCTAGTTGTTTGGCATTTCCTCTCTTCTCCCTCGTAAATCTTCTCCCATTCCCTCCGGTAGCTTTCCAGATCCAAATGTAAGAACCCCCTTTCTTTTTTAGGCATTCTCGTTTTTGTGTCGGTGATTTTTTATTAGCCACTTAATTTGTTTTTATTCCGCAATAAAACGCCCGAATCTCTCAGAATGTGGCGTTGATTTGAAGCTTAGACAATTGATTTAATTTATTTTTTTTAATTCACTTTAGTTTTCTTATGGTTATTTAATCTTATACATTCATTTTATGAATATTCACTTATGCTGCATTTCTTTTCTCCTCAGAAATCATGGTTTTCTGGGTTTTTGGCTACGGTTCACTGGTGTGGAACCCTGGATTCGATTACGACGAGAAGATTATTGGTTTCATCAAGGACTACAGACGCGTGTTTGATTTAGGTAAGTCACGCGCCGGTGAAACTATTTTGGCACAACTTCCACAGTTTCTTAGACATGGCATTTTAAATTATTTTTGCAGCGTGCATTGATCACCGGGGAACGCCTGAAAACCCAGCGAGAACTTGCACATTGGAGGAGAAAGAAGGGGCTATTTGCGTAAGTGCATTGTTATGTCTTTGCAGAACTTAATTCTTATATGTTGATTTGTTTTTCTTATAATTTCTCCGATCTTTCTGCAGTGGGGAGCTGCTTATTGTGTTCGAGGAGGCCCTGAAAAGGAAAAATTGGCTATGCAGGTAAAATTATTTTCACCTTACAGATACCAAGCTAACTATAAATGTAACTTGTAATGATTTTTGGCTCTTAATTGTGTGTGCCCTTTTAAAATTATTGTTGTGTTTTCAATACGATAGATGCTTTCTATTTTTGTTTAACTTGGGGCCATTCGCTAATAATCTCTATGAAGCCATATTTTTTGCCCTATGAGGAGGATTCTTTTTGCCTTTTGTCCACTACAATCTTATCTTGCCTGCCTCTATCCAAGATCAGTGGATTATAATTCCACTTTTGCCTGTCTCTATCCAAGATCAGTGGATTATAATTCCACTTTTGCCTGTCTCTATGGTTATTTCATTAGTGATTTCAGACTAAATATACCTTTTGGGCTTCAATTGTCCACTCTTTTGTTGTTTAGTATTTGGAGCGACGGGAATGTGAATATGACAGAAAGACTCTTGTAAACTTCTTCAAGGTGAGTTACATGCAATTGTCAAGTTTATTCTTTTCTTTCCAATTACTTGCAAGTGATTGTTATTTTAATATTTAATATTCACTACTTCTAACTTGCTATCTTAATTTATTTATTTCTTCAGGAAGGAGATTCACTGCATCCTACTTTAACTGATGTAATAGTGTAAGTTATTATACATTGTTTGTGATTTTCTGTAGCTTATTCATACCTATATATAAGTGTTTGTTTGGAAATTTATTATTTTAACGAAATAATAGCTTGTTTTTCAGAATTCCTGACGGAAAGAGGCAAAAAATATTAAATAAGCTATTATTCCTAAAATAAGCAATCAAACATGCACTAAGCTACACAATTGGTATGTTCGTACTTACGAGGACAAGTTTGCTAATACATATCATGTGATGTCAATCTACAGATTCACATCTACTCCAGACAAAGTGAACAACAAATACTACCTGGGACCTGCTCCACTTGAAGACATGGCTAGGTATGTTATTCTCCCCATATTTATATGTGGAAGTAGTGACCTATCCTTCGGTTGCATTAATCTTTTCTTACTCGTTCAGGCAAATAGCAACTGCATACGGCCCTTGCGGAAACAACAGGGATTACATTTTCCTTCTAGAAAAGGCCATGCATGATATTGGTAAGTTATCTCCTTAACATACACATACATGTGCAGTCAAACATTATTCTTTGCATGACACGAGCTTCGCATTTATATTTTGATGTGCAGGCCATGAGGATGACTTGGTGATAGAGCTTGCCAATGAAGTGAAGAAAGTACTTGGAGTGGGAAATGTAGTACCAAAGGAGAAGAAACAGGTTGGAGCAGCACAACTTCCACACCCTCCTCATGTGCCAATCCCTACCCTTCAACTGCTCCCGCTGCCAGAACCTATTGCTTTGGATAGCTGACGCGGAAACTGACGCTGAGTTCGGCAACTAAACTGATTTACTGCGGACCCTACTAACCCTAATTCAAATTTTAAATAACATCACATATATTCCTCTTCGCCTAGTTTTAGCGGCTTCTTCAGCCATTCCCTTGAGATATTGCTTAAATTCAGTGAGGCGCAATATTTTGAATTGGAATGAATGTTCGCAGATGTTATAATTGAAAAAGTTCAATTTTTCTATTTATTTCGTTTACGGCAATCTTACAGAGTTTTTTTTTTCCACCAGTTCTGCATCCCAATCTTACGGAGTTATTTATAGCTTTTAATTGCTGGTACTTCGAAATGAATAATATTACTTCTGTTTTGAGCAAAGTTCTTTTCTGTTTTATTGGTGTTTGGTTTCGTCTTCTTGATCCGTATGGATGGTGGATTTAATTTGTTGCTATGCTATCATGGTAAAGCCGAATCTGGGAATCGTGATATTTTTTGGAATATTTGCAATTTGTCAATTCTGTCCGAATAACAAATAAAAAAAGTGTCATACCGTGCTGCCATTTTCAGAGTTAATTTTGCAATTTGTCAATTCTGTTGTCAAAATCAGTATTTTTTTCTTATGTATTGAAAATAATACCATGATTTTTTAAATAGTTATTATAAAAACCCTCTTATCTCAATATGACAAGTTATGATAAACCTTTTTTTATGTGGAAAAATAGTAGAGAAATACATATGTAACGCAAGTTCATTTTTTTATAAAGTAGTAGAAGAGAGTAAATTTACCTATTTATTATTATATGTTAGGATTTTTTTGATAATAAATGAAAAAAGTATAGGATAAAATAACTTTTTCACACCATTATTTAGATATTTTATTATAAAAATTTATAAAGTAGTCGAATATAACAAGTGTCCAGACTTTTCAGGTTCAACATTTGTTGTGTTTGGATAGAATATTTAGAGGGGATAATGTAATTTTTTTAGAGTATTTGAATTGATACTATGAAAAATGTTCTGTTTGAATATTTACTTTCAGAATTTCATAAATTCTTCAAATTTTTAGTCCTTTTTTAAAATAAGGAATTTACAATTCTATTGAAATAGGTGGAATTTCAAATTCCACCACAACGTTGATCTCTACCAATAGATATGTTTTATCGATGTACAAGTTCTGACATCCTCATCATCACCGTCGACGATGTTGACACGAATCCCTCAACGTGGTGGTGTTGTGCCTCCTTGTCGTCAATGCTATCAGTGTTACAAAGCTTCAAACATGGTTAATGCTTGATCTTCGATCCATCAATGAGAATATTGCAGTAGTTAGAATCTTGGACCATTGTCGTTGAACAAGTTTCTAAGGTAGAAGGATATAGTGACGACGAATCAATTGAGTTTTGAAAGGATGAGA
The DNA here is from genome assembly GCF_000004515.6 of Glycine max. Lineage (NCBI taxonomy): Eukaryota > Viridiplantae > Streptophyta > Magnoliopsida > Fabales > Fabaceae > Glycine > Glycine max. The sequence goes on from NC_016091.4 coordinate 6,474,151, forward strand.
AGTAGATATTAACCAAATGATCCACATTAAATTAATGGTCCAAACAGATTATTTATGCAATTGAATGAAATTTGATTTTCTTCATTTAAATTACTTTGCATTTTAAATTCTTTGTTATTTTAAAACTTTCAATCCAAACACACTGTTAATGAATTTTACATTATCTAGACAAGTCGATTAAGCATAATAAGTGTTTACATTTTTTAGGTTCAATGCTTGAAGGATTGTGAACTGTCCAAATAAATTGATCAACATAATAAGGACTCACACCTTTTAACTTGGCGCTTGATAGATTATGAACTTAATTGTATAGATAGATTGAACGTGACAATTAATCATTCAATTTAAGACAATTGAGCCTTGACTATTGAGTCCAGTCACATTCAATAAATAAGTGTAACTCATGTAAGCTACACAAAAGTTACTTGCTAGAGTTTATTGAAAACTCCTTTAGATGTTTGGGAGTGATAAGTTTTCATCATTATTTTAAATTGAGTAGAAAAAATATAATGCTAAATAAAATGGAAGAAAATACATTTTATCAATATTCTTCTTCTTTTAATCTTATTTTATTTTGAATAATAATAATTGATATTTAGTTTATTCAATATATTATTTTTCATTAAATCTAACATTTTTTTTATTTGTGAGAATGAAAGATAGTGTAAAAAAAAAAAATTATGACAACTCATGCATACCATAAGATTACGTAGTAGAAATATGTTTCTTCCCTTTTTACTTTTTAAAGAAAAAATGAGATCAAACAAGACTTGATAATATAACCTATCTACATCAAATAAAATTTTGATAAAAGTTTAGATATAATTGGAATTTAGATTAAATAACTTTCTTATATACATGAAAGAGGTGGAGTTGACTAAATACATGAAATTAAGAATTCATTATTAAATGAGAAAAGTGTGTCACATCAAATTCACATAAATTAGGAAAAGAAAAAAATTTAAATATATTTTTCATTCTTGTAATTAAACATTTTTTTGTTCTTATATTTTTTTAGTTCTTACAAAATTATCCTTAGAACATGTTAGATATCAATGTGCATTGAACACTAAAAAAAATATTTTAAAAAGTAAAAAAATGTTATTTAAAGTGTTTTAAAGATGAAAAATAAAATAAACATATTTGATAAAGATTAAAATTAAGAAAAAAAATTTAGGAAAGAAAATGAAAACAACATTTTATTACATTAAAAAATGCATTTAAACAAAAAAAGAAAAGAAAAAAAATTGACTTCCAAAATGGGAAAAGAAAAACTTAAGCAACAAGCTGGTCTGCTATAATAAGAAGAGCGAGACCTGCTTTCTTTTTCCATCTTTTGCGTTAGGGCACTCAACATTTTACACTCTTTTCTTCTTCTCGTTGTTGCTTCGCTGTTGAATCATGGATCAGAAGGTCGATTTCAGCGCTCCCCATTCCATGGGAACCACTATCATCGGCGTTACTTACAACGGCGGTGTCGTTCTCGGAGCCGACTCTCGAACCAGCACCGGTACACTCTCTTTCTCCTTTCCAAGCCGATCCCATATTAATTTAGGGTTTTCGTTTTTTCTTTTGTTTTGTTTTGACTGTTTCATTCTCTGGGTAATTACAAGCTTCTTGTTTAAGGATTGAGATTAGATTCTCGTTGTTGATTTGTGAAGTAATTTAGTTGTTTATTTTTTCCACTTTCAGGAGTGTATGTTGCCAACCGAGCATCGGACAAAATCACTCAGCTCACTGATAATGTATACGTGTGTCGCTCTGGATCGGTATTGTTCTTTTAATCCTATCACTCTTGTGTAAATGCCAAATTGTTGTGTAATTATGGTGATTTGTTCCTATCATTATTAATAGCCTGGATTTGATTGCGTGTTACTGTTAATTTGGATATTTGCTTTGCTGTGTCTGATGCAATTATGCTGTTTCACTCATAATGTATGGTGTTGGACATCTTTTTTAAGGTTTAAAAATATAGGGTTTCAAATGCAGTTGTTGTTAACTGAATTTATTGGCAGAGAATGAGGCTTTTGGCTGTTTAGTATCAATGTTCCCCTCGATTTCTTACATAATATGTTGGTCATTTTCAAATTTTGCCCTTCACTAAAAGTAATCTTATCAATGTGTGTGGAATCTGTGGATGACGATTTGGTGAAGGTTCTGTTTGAACTCTTGAAACTAATAATCTAATATATTAATTTTTTGTTTGTTCTAGTCATACGAGATACTGAACATACTGGTATTATAATCTTGCAGAAGATGACTATGGAATCTCTCATACACTGTTATTGTTTTATGCCTTAAAAATAACAATCTGCATTCTTTTTACAGGCTGCTGATTCTCAGATTGTCTCTGATTATGTGCGTTACTTCCTCCATCAACACACGTAAGTGACTTTACTTCCCCTATTATATACTAATAGGGTATTCTCTTCTGTGAAATGAAGTTTTAGGCTATGATCTGGTGTATAAAATTGTGAGTTTCTATTTATGTAGAATACAACTTGGACAACCTGCAACAGTTAAAGTTGCTGCAAACCTTGTCCGACTTCTCTCATATAACAATAAGGTTTGACCTTAAGGCCTTTTCTTGGTAGTTCGATTTGCATGGTTGAGTTTCCACCAATAATGATAGTATCAATACCAAGCACCGTGTTTCTAAAATTTTGCTTTCTTCCCACATGATTTGACTTTAAGGCTTGCTCTGTTAAAGCTTTAATTACCCTAAGTTTTATTGTTCACTTTGGTGATTCATTATCAGATTCATTTTAGACCTTACGCATGTAAACTGATAAAGTTGAAACTTTGAGTTGAATAAGTGTTAAATTAACTTCACATTGGTTGATAAAACTGGTTGGTTCATTATATTAGTCTTAGGCTGTAATCATACCATTGATCTCCAATTTCAATCAGGAAGAGACCAAGAGATGCTACAAAATGAAAGTATCAAGAAATGAGGAGCTAAAAAATGAAAGTGATTACTTGAAATTTTAGTCACTATTTTTGTACTGGATTAATTTGATCATTGAAGTGGACATAAGCCTAGTTGAAACTTTAGAGTCTTTTCATTGTATAGGGATATAATAATATGATGGCCCTTCCTTTTATTTTGAAAATTTATGAGAAAAATGTGAGGACCCTAAGATTCTCAATCACATAGAACTAAATACTGCTAGAATTGCTGGCAAATGTCACTAATGCAACAACAAAAGCTTATCATCCCTCTAGGACAGGTTGTCTACATGGATCGCATATTGCCAATTTTTCTGATGATCTCTAATATTTAATCAAAGCTCCCACTGAGCAGCTCAACATCCCTTTTGATGGTTAGGATTAGAATTGTGAAACTTTTGGAAGTTTAGGTATTGGCGATTGCAGAAAAGTTTCAGAAAGTGGCTACATTATGGAAGGGGTTTTAGGTGAAGTTTAAGTTGCAAAGAGATTTAATATTGGTTGAGTGGGAGGAGATACAATACGGAATGATACTGACACAATTTTGTTACATAGCTGTCATTGCTGCTAACCATTTTCAATCTTAGATTAGACTTAGACATTAAATAATATAGGAAAACTAAGTATTCTGATTCCAAATATTACCGAATGATCCACTATTGTGTTAGCCTGATGGATACTCCTACTTTTGCTCTTTCTCTCTCAAATATTTATGGCTTTGCTGTACATTTACTTTAATTGGCAGAATTTCTTAGAGACCGGGTTAATTGTTGGTGGATGGGATAAATATGAAGGTGGACAAATTTATGGAGTTCCTCTGGGTGGAACAATAGTACAACAACCTTTTGCTATCGGAGGTATTTCACTGTTAAAAATGTGTTGAAGTACAATTTTATTATTATTATTTCTGTATTCATGTTCAGCTAAACATGTGAGTATCCCTATATACATATATTTTCTGTATCAATTGCCCATGTTATTCCCTTGATATCAATTGCTTGTTGCAAATGTGGGCATGGGTTTTCTATTGTGTTCATTGTTATTTCTAAATTTATAATTGCTAGCCTGTTAGCATTTTCCTTGGGATGCATGGCTTTTGTTTGCAAAGCTCTGGTTTACTTGATTTTTCTTTTGCAGGATCTGGCTCCAGTTACTTGTATGGTTTCTTTGACCAAGCCTGGAAAGAGGGAATGACCAAGGATGAAGCTGAGGTATGTGTTTGGATTCTTACTGCTCTGCTTTTATTAAGTTGAAAAAAAATCACTTAAAAGTTTTTTTTTTTTTAATGCAAAAACGTCTTCAGTGCCAATGAAGTTGTCGTGGATGTTAGTTTTGGGAACCTAATCTGATTTTCTCGTTGTTGCAACAAAGATATGAACACCAACTAATATAGCCAAATAATTTAGAAGCTATTAGAAATTCTGAGGATGATATTTTTTGGGTGAAATTTTTGTTTGAATCTTTGTTGCTGATAGTATATTTTGATGTTGCATGGCAGGATTTAGTAAAAAAGGCTGTTTCACTGGCTATTGCTCGTGATGGTGCAAGTGGTGGGGTTGTCCGAACAGTCATAGTAAGACATCTTGACCAGTGACTTGTGTGTTTTCTTTATTTTTCCTTATAGTGAGAATCTTAGTAGGTCTTGTAAGGAAGGAGGGTGGATAAGGGATTGAGAAAGAGGCATAATGCATTGTCTTAATAGTAATAAACTGAATTGACAACTTGTATTTTAAAAACAAAGTTCATATTGTTTTACATATGCACAATGATTTGAAATCACCTGATTTTGATGTTCGAAATCCTTGTAGATAAACTCAGAGGGAGTGACCAGGAATTTCTACCCTGGCGACCAACTTCCATTATGGCACGAGGAAATGGAGCCCCACAACTCCTTGCTAGACATTCTTGGTGCCCCAGAGCCGATGAGCATGTGATGTGAAGAAGTTGCCGTGTTTCAGAAATGTTTCCTGATAGATTATATCTTGTCTTCTCTCTTTTATGAACTAGCTAACGATTTGTGTAGTCAATTACTTTGTTTGGTTGGATATTTTTGATGGTTGAGTTATATCCTTTTGTTACGTACCATGATTAACCTTTGTTTCCTTCATCATATAGCTCCAAAGTAACGTGTACTTTGGTGAATTGGTCTTGCATAGAAAGCAATTATCACAATTCATTTTAAACTTGTTTTTGTTCGTGGTAGTTTGTGATACAAAATACCAGAAATTTCAAGTAGTACACGGTTAATAATTTTATATAAAATTTGTTGATTTTTTAAACTTTTAGATTTTTTTTTTAAAAAAAGTTGAATTTATAGTAATTTATTTGATAGATAACATAATTGAATACTCGTTCAAATTTTTACTAAGGATCTCTAATGATGGTTTCTATTCTGAAAAAATGAAAGCTCGAAAAGAATTGTTTTGAAGGGCTTAATCATCACGATACGATAGCATATACGTTGGACGAAGATTAACAAAAAGAACGAAAGAAACTAGTAACCATTGTTTTAGAGCGAGCCTGAAAGAAATGATCAATGGGACCATTAATTAGGATAAATTTATGGTGAATAAGGAATTATGAAAATTACTGAAATTTTAAATTTGAGATTTGAACTTATGCCATATTGGAGACAATGCGGTAATTTAGGGATTAAATGAGTGGTTCTTCGGTATTCTTGAAAGGTTCTAGTAACTCCAAAACATGTCAATCTTAAGTTGGATGAAAAATCGAAGAACCAAAAGTGTGACAGAAAAATAAGGATAGGTGTTAACATCTCCACTCTAATATTTCACTCCCTACTAATATTTCACTCCGAACATTCATCTAGTTAACATCTCCACCCTTAGTATTATTATTAATGTTTTTCTTATACCACTATTAAAGTAGTGAGTGAGGACGTCATTTTGGTAACAAATAAAATAGTTGTCGGTTTAATTATTTATCTAATTTTTATAGTTTTTAAACTTATTTTTTTTGTTCTTATATTTAATAATTAAATTATTTAATTCTTGAAATTTATATTTTAATTCTCAAAAATATTTCAATTAAAACTTGTTAATCAACAGAGTTAAAAAATTTAACAATAAAAACCTTTTGTGAATTAAAATATAAATTTAAAAAATTATAAAATTGATTTAATATATTTCAGGAATTAAAAAAGCTATTTATTAATTATAAAAAATAAAATGAGTAAAGCATAGTTATTAAAATAGAGGGAGTTAAGTGACAGTAGAGGGGAAGAAGGAAAGAAAGATGAGCGTGAAGTTGAATTGCGTGGGTGGTGGCGAGACTCACAACGTCTTCGTTTACGGTAGTCTGTTAGCCGATGAGGTTGTCCATACCCTATTGAAGCGCGTCCCTCCAACCGCACCCGCCATCCTTCACGACTAGTTTAGTACTCTCTCTCTCTCTCCACTTCATTCGGATTTTATCGCTTCTCTAACTTGATAGTATTTGATTTGCAGTCACAGGTTTAAGATCAAAGGTCGCGTTTATCCCGCTATTCTCCCCGTCCAAAACAACAAAGTTAATGGCAGGGTCTGTCTCTCTTTCTACATATTCCTCATAATTCTAATATATTGCATCCATCCTTGTATTTATCTTTTTTTTTTTTTTTTTTTCCTTTCTAAAACAAATCTTGAACAGAAGAGTGTTAATTTTTTATTTATTTTTAATCAGGTGCTTCTTGGTATCTCCGGAGTAGAACTAGATATCTTAGATGAGTTCGAGGATGTTGAATATACTAGAACTGATGTTGAGGTTTCCTTGAAGGTCAGTCTCTCTTGTTTACTATTTCTCTTTCTATAACAAATGAGGCAAATGTTACGTTTCCCAAAAATACGTTATTAATCTCTGAATGCTAAATTTAATTGTACAGGACAAGTCTGAAAAGTTACAAGTTTGCGCTTATGTTTGGAGCAACCCAAATGATCCTAACTTAAATGCAGAGTGGGATTTTGAGGTCAGCAACCATGCCATCTTTCTTATTTCCATTTTCTCCTCTCAAAATCAATACAATTCTCAAATGTTTTGGGGACAAAAGAGAAACATCAAATGACCTTCAAAGTTCAAACATATTTATTCTTCTTCGTATGCTGGAAACATTAGTTCGTGATGCCAGCTAATTTGTGGCCGAGGCCTTTGTTGGCTATGATTACTTGTGATTGCATTCAAAGTTTGAAGCTGTGGTCGAGGTGATGGTTGCAGTTTCTTCACAATTTTTGGTATTGTGAGAAATTGCGAACAAATGCAGCTGATGTGACCACAATTTCAGTTGCTATGTGTTCATGGAGACCCTAAATATCTTGACAATGTGTCCACAATCACATTTGGGAACTTCTTTTAAAACCTTGGTTGCATTGTAAAACACTTTGAGTTAAAGGAATTTTGCCGCAGGCTAATTGGGGGAAGACGGGATTTCCATATCAGATGAGAATGTTTTGTCTAAAACCATGTGTAACATGAGTAATTGTCAGAGACATAACGATTCAATTTCCTTGATGAACAAGTTATGACTACTTGTTTATGTGCATACAAATTAAAAGGCAGATAGCACTGTAATAGTTATACTTTGGTGACTTGGTACATAGTTGACCACCTCCCTTTTGTGCTTTCCCTTTACTTCCCTCATGTTTTGATTTTGGTGAAGATTTTCAAACTTCTTAATTAAAGAGTTATGCTATGCTTATATAAATGATTGAAACTTCATTGAGGTTTTATTCAAGATTAATTTTGTAATTGGTTTTAAAGGATCGATAATAGGAGTTTGTCCTGTTTTTCAAGCCTGTTGGCCCATCAGTATATGCATAGTTTGTGTCAATGTCGTTAAACTTTACATGTTCTTTTAATTTCTTCGTTTCAAATTTGAATTCAAATTTAAGTTCCTTTTATTGCATCCCTCCCTTTTCTAGAAGTCGTTTTTTTTTCTGACTATTCTGATTTTTTATTTGAAAGGAATGGAAACAAGTTCACTTGAATGATTTCGTCAAGATGACTGGTGGCTTTATGCAAGAGTTGGAATTGCCAGAATCAAAGCCAAGAGTGCAGACTTATGAAACCTTCTACAAGCAAGAAAACGATAAGCCACTTGAACCTTGATGTTTGCAGTTTGTAAAAAATTCTGCATTATGTGCACTGTGCAGAGTTGTATGATTCAATTAAGAATCATACCATTCACTGTTAATAAATATTAGTTACTCTCAAATAATTCATTTGATGATTTAATAAGCATCTCAATGCTAACAATGACAAGTTTTCAGTAATATATTTATGTTATATTATTGTATTATTATCTTGTACAGTCTTAATTCTAATATTTGATTACCCCCTCACTAGAGATCTATATACAATAAATAGAACATAAGTTGCAAGATATAAAATGAACTTATAATCCTTAGTATTTCATAGTAGAGTGTCAAAATGGAGGCCCCGTTGAAAATAAAGTAAATCTCCCAATATTATAGGTTTATACATAGCTGGGGGCTTTTTTTTTGGGGTGGGCGGGGGGAGTTGCATTACATTTTGGAAGTTAGGAGTCCTATTTGTATCTCTTGAACCATGGCAAATTCGTGCAGAAGGAACATTTAAAGCATTTTCATCTAGGCTTAAAGGTGAAAGTCTTGACAAGTTCAGCTGTGTTGAAAGGTGAATTAGGATAATTTTCGGTATATTTATTTCATTCTTATTCTCTTTTATCTATTGATTATAGGATAAATTAAATTTTGAAGTGTTTATAAAATAAAAAATTTATCAACGTTTTCTTGAAAAAATTATGGAACTCATAAACTAAGAGGGGGTGAATTGGTTTCTAAATCAAATCGAACTTAAAAAAAAACTTATTTTCGAAGGTATCACAAATTTTGTATGAAGTAATATTTAATCAATCACCTAATACAAATTTTTTTTGTTAATGTTCCTTCTCAAAAAGATATCTTCTTTAATCTTAAGTAAATTAATCAAGACTACAATGAGAAAGAAAGATTCATGAGAATATATACACCAATTTTTATATTAGTTCACTCTCTATCTCTAAAGAAGTTAATCCAGTTATCTAATTCAAACCGAATTAGATTTTTACTATGGATATAATCCTTATAAGCAATCACAATCAATCTTAGTTCCTATCGAGGAAAAGAGATTAAGGTACCTAACCCTAAAATTTTTTGTGAATAAGAGCTTAAGAGAAACCTACCCTTAGCCTAAACTATAAAAACCTATTCTAACGTGACTTGGAAATTCATGCATATGCTAACATGTAAAACACACGACAAACCGAGTCAAGGAAAGAGTCAATGAGAAACACAACCTGATCAATCACATGCAAAAACCTTCGCTTATGTGTGTCTTTTTTTATCTCAAGAAAAATTTACAACTCACTCTTTATCACGAGATTTTCATAAAAACGAAGTCTAGAAATTATGAGTCGCACACACTATTCAAAGCACTGTTTCTTCTCTTTTTTTTTTCTTTTTTTTTTTCGTTCGTTTGTTATTAAATGAGAACATAAGGTGGTTATTTATAGAGAAAACAGTTATAACCGCCTGTAATCGATTAAATATTCAATGTAATCGATTATTTCGAAGAAGTAATCGATTATATTATCATTTCAATCGATTAAAGTATTTTTCACAACATATGAAAAACTTTCAAGAACAATGTAATCGATTAAAATATAGATTCATAAAAAATCATACATAGTCTCAACTAAACTGTGTAATTGATTACAATTAACTAATAATCGATTAAATGGAAATGAGAATCTTTCTGCAAGCTACAAACACTTGTATAATCGATTATGATTAGTCTTGTAATCAATTAAAACAGAGAGTTTTATGCACCAAAGAAATTTCTAACTTTAAAAACAATCTTCTTAACTCTACATGATGTAGACATGAAAAAATAGAGATTAAGATACAACAATCAATACAAATACCATTCAAAGAGTTAAACATATAAAAAAAAACAAATTTTTTTCAAGCTTCTTCACATTGCTCCCCTATCTCTAATATTTCTTTGTATCATTTGCATCTGTCTTGACTGAACTTTGATCATAATTGTCTTAAGATGATCTTACCGACATGATACCTACCTTTCATCATAGTTGTAATAGGATAATCTTGCTGCAAATCAAAAGTTTTTATCTATTAATAAGTTTTTTTATTTTTGTCTTTCAAGTTTCCATTCAGAATTCTAGTAGATACAAAGTGTCATATTGACTTATCCCAATATATAGGATACAGAATGATAAAAAAATATATAGGATACAGAAGAACGGGAATACAGCCTTTAAATGGAATTTATTCTCTATTTCCATCATGAACCATCCATTCGTTGCTTCTGTTCTGTGTTATCAATTAATACTTCATGTGCCGAAGAAAAGAGTAAGTAGGCACACAGTTTATTTAATATGAAACTCCCTAGAATGTTACAGTCAGAGATCTGTCATAAATTTGATACTACCCTATAGTTCTAGATGTATAAAACTTTTAGTAATATAATTTATACTTTAGAATCCAAAATGAACTCGGACACATGATGAAAACATTAAACGATTACTTCTAAACAAATACTGACACAAGCAAAATCACAAACAGAAAGTGACAGGTAAATCTTATTGACAGGAAATGAGCTGTTTCATTAACATGCAATCAAAAAGACGGGAACGGTATGGTATCCAATTCATGTATCATTCAGAGAATGATGACGTCAAAATAGCATCGGATTTAAGATTCACTCAGCAATCTCTCATCATTTCTGCTACTCCTACAGTCATGTGGCATTAGAATATAGAACTTCGGAAGCCACTTTTGACTACTAATTTCTATTACATCAAGTGAGACATGACCACTAAATTCAGGAGAAGTTTAGTATTTGTTGTCTCGATCTCATGCTGCTTGAGATGATGCTCATAACTTAGTTATGCTGGTATTTTGTATAATTGTCTTCTGATTACTTTCTGTCCTCTCAACCTGAGTATAAACTTGGGGTCTTCAGAGACCCTCCTCTCCTTATTCCTGTTAGTGTTTTGCTACCTTGCAGACAAACCTGCTACCCTCTCTACCTCAAGATAGATAAAAAAAACCAACAGAAAGGGATAAGAGATTACAAAATTAAACGAGGAAACAACCCAAATCACATTTTAACAACAAGAGGGAAGGAATCATTGATCTAGCTACAAAAGAGATTTATTAACATGATGGTTACACAAATAAGGCGAACGATTTAGCTTCAAAAACAAACGAGATTACAAAAACCAGAACTACATAGAACAATGCAAACAAGATTCAAAATAAACTGCAGAACTTGAACATGCAAATCCACAAGGGTACCACCACCATCACCACCTTCAATTCAACCTCATACACTCATGCATATATAAGCAGGCATGACTAATAAGCTCCTTGTGTGGCCTCATTAATTCTACCTTGAGCATAACTTCCATAATCCTTTGCCCTCTCCTTTACATCCCTTGCCTTATCGGCAAGGTACCCTTTTGCATAGTCAAGGGTGTCATAACCCGCAGGCTGGTTCCCAGACACATAGTTGTAAATCCAAGACAAAGCAGCAATGGCAGCCACACCACAGCCCCCAGAGAACAAAAAGCCAGAAGCAACTAGGAACAGCACAAACGCAGCAGGGACAAGGATGGGGCTGAAGATAACAAGAAGAGGGGTTGCAATGATCAAACCTATGACAGTGCCTGTGAGGGTCAACCCAGACAGGAGCAAGAGTGTGATGCCAATAGTGGCAGCAGTTATGAACTTCACTGTTTGGCGTGAAGGTGGGTTGTTAATGCTGGTGTTGGTCTCATACGTGGTTCCATAGGGTGCTCCATATGAGGTTCCATAGGAGTAGGACCCTCTAGGTTGATCAGAAATGGTTGCCATGGTTGGTATTTTTTTTTCTCTTGCTTTTTCAAGACTCTTAACCAAAATTGATATAGAATAATGTGATGAGAGTAACGAGTGTGAGAGAATGGAAGTGGTATATAGTAGTGTATGAGGAGGTGTGAGAGGTTACGCGGCAAGAGGTGAGGGTGCATTGCATGTCGTGGCGGCTTTGCATGAAAATGAGGTTCAAAATAAGTAACACCTGTCCCTCTTTACTGTCCCCTCTCTGAAACAGCCTCAGTAAGTTATCATGAAACCATGGGAAACTTGGAGTGCTCTGCACCACCTTTTAACACTTGATCATCCCCTTGTGGCTAATGTAACTTGAAGTATGCAAAATTTCACTGTTTTTATCACTCAGCTAAGCAAGTTAATGGCATTTTATATCACATCGTTTGAAAATGCAGGATGTTTCCTACTTTGTTTCTTAGGTTTCATTTAAAAAAATATGACAACTATAACTTTCCCCCATTAAATAAGAAATGATTATAAGAATTACAGTATTACACGACGTTGTCGGACTCAATTTTAAATTCTTAAAAATATTATTTATCATAACATCTCCTTTCTGTTAACTAGGGGTGCTAATGTGCTATTCGTTCAAACAAAACAAAACTAGGAGTGCTATTCTTTTATTGGATTAGACACATTAAAAAAACTTTATGCTAATTTTGGTCACTAACCAAAGGCTCATGTTTACGCACCTGTTTTCTTCTCTTGGGTTGCGGTAAATTGTGTCCGTTCTTGTGTCCATCTCTCTGAAGACAGAAATAATTTATATTAACAATAAAAAATATTTAAAAACTACAGAATTAATATAAAGTTAAAATTAATTGGTATATAACATATTACAATAATATGCTATATAATTTTATTTATTAGTAGAATTCTTATTTTTTATACATAAATCTCGTATATTAGAGCCTGTTTGTTTAACATTTTTTACACTGCGAATTTCACGTTTCCATGCCTCAATATGCATTCAGTGAGAAGAAAATTTTAACATGAGTTAAAAGTGTATTAAGAAACTACAAATTTCTGTTTGGAGTGAATAAAATATAAGATAAGTGGGTTCTATTTTAATTAATTATTTTTCCTTTATCTCAAACATTGTCGCATATTGAGGTTTGGGGGTGATATTATGTAGCACAAAAAATCTGACATTAATCATTTCCGCTGATATTATATGATTATATTCGTGAGAGCATATTTTCTATACCTGCGTGGCAAATGTATTTTCCTTGTCCTTGTTTTTGTGTGATCAGAGTCTTTCGACCGAAATTCAAATTAATCATTCGAAATATACAAATTTATTTGAAAAGTTAACATTTTTAATGTTTTTTTATACATGGATCTACGATTTAAATTCTTAATTACATGTTTAAAAATATAAATTATTTACTAACTATATTACACTACACCATATTGAGTTTTCCTGTCTCTATCTTGAAATTGTTGTTTCAGTAATATGATTATCTCTTTTCTTTTGAAACTGAGATATTCTCATAACTCAAAATTATGAGATTAATTCTCTGAGATATGAGATTATTTCTCGAGATAGAAAAATCATTTAATTAAATTTTATCTTTTCCAACAATTTTTTTTATATACACTTAAGTATGTGGTATAATTGAAACATAATCATATCCTTCAAGGAGGGTATATGATTAAAAAAAATATCATCAATATAGTATGATAAGGTTGACAAATAATTACATTAATATAGCGAGATAATCATTTTTCTTAAACCTATAGTTAGGAATTTGTTTTTGAGACATGTATATACGAAAAAAAGGATATTTGTTAAAATAAATTAGTCTCTTAGATAAATCTCTACATCTTTTAAAATAATAATAATACATAAATCTCTATATCTTGAAATTTTCACTCTCGACTAAGAAATACTCTATCCACCCAAAATTTTAACATTCACAATAATTTCTACTTTCTTTTTTATTCTGACAAATTTCTACTGATGTCAGGCTCCAAAAAGTAATCGTGAGCTGTTTCTCTTTTTCTTCTTTTAAAAAGATTAGTTAACTTTAACATAACATAATGGTAAAACCATCAATTGTTGGCCAAAGTTAAAATAATATTGATAATGACATCCTTACAATTGATGATGAACTCTAAACAGAAAAATAAGAATATCGAGTATTATATAGATATTTTTAATAAAAGAAAATACAATGTTTAAAAAATGTAACAAAAAGTAATTAGTTGATAAAAATCAAATTAAAATAAACACATGTATTTAAGATTTTTAATTTGAACGGTTTGAAATTTTAGTTAAATTTATAGAAGATTATTTAATTGGAAATTTTTTAGTATCTTGTTATGCATTATGTAATTGAAAATATTTAAGAATTAATTGAAAAAAATAATTTTAATTAAATAAACAAAAATATTAATTTAATTTTGATGAAAGAATTACAACAATGTCACAAATGGATAGGGTTACAAAATTTGAACCCGTGAAATTTTATTACCCAAAACAAATGCTATACCAAATTGTATTACATCTATTATACATTGGTTTGTAGTGCCATCGAAAAGTATTTTTGTTGTTTTTTTCTTCTTAAATATGTTTCTTTTTTCCTATGAAATGAACGTGTTTTGATTTCAATTCTTTATAGCAAAATGTTAAGCTTGAAAAACTTAAACTTGACTCATTTAAATAATTAAATCAAATTTTAAACTTGTTTAAGTAGAACTCATAGTTATAAATAGCTCAACTTGATTCATTTACAACTCTACTCTCAATAATATATGTATACCATTTTAGAAAACAGTCTGGGATATATGGCAATATTATATGCAAATAAACCAATCCTAGTGCGAAAATTGGACAGTTTGTTGCAGAGACCTCCAATAGTTGCTCTATAATATAATATGCATAAAATGTAATCGGAGGGATTGGGGTGACCAAAATTGGACGTCACATGGTAGTGGTTTCACCATAATGATGATGCTCCGGCTGCTTCCACCTTCTCAAAAATTCCAATAGCCTTGTCGTTGTTATTATAGATATAGGTTTAATCCATTTCCATCATGTCACCTTCTTCCACCTCTAAAGGTTGACCAGTTTCTGGAACTATTTCTTCACATGTCATAGGAGAATGGAAGGCAACCCATGGGACAACAGCCAAACAGTCGTTTGACATTTCAGAACTCTTCTCCCTCCTCATTTCATCTTCAACAGGGTCATCTTGCTTGGCGATACCCCATGACAACAAATAATCTGAAAAAAAGGCAAGAATTGTTCAAAAGATATCCAGAGTACCCATAAATCAATAAGCTCATCAAAACTGTGATGCGCATTGAATGCCATGGCTAAAATAATATATGGTTCTAAATCATAAGAAAACCAAAGGATTCACCCCTGCCCCCAAATAAATAAATATAAGCAATATGAAAACTTTGATCTTGTTAAATAGTTGTTGGAAAAGAACAAGATGATGTTTAGATGCCAGAGGCTGAGTTATTTTTCAACTAGTAATTTAATATGAGCAGCCTAAAAAAATAAGCTTAAAAGGGCAACAGGACAAATATCTCTGTTCTCCTGTCCATCAAAGTTCTCATGTATGTTACAAATAGACAATAATTAATTCACGTGCCAATTTACAACAATAACCATAGCAGTACAATTACAAGGAAGGACAGTAGTCATCATGTGATGTCACTTGATGTCAAAATTGTACCAAGTCATCAATTCATTCAATAAATCAAATATTGTATTAAGGCAAGTTAAAACCATAGTCCACTTCACATGCATAAAATTTTGTTTGTAGAAACTATTTACTCCTATATGTAGTAGATTCCTGGGAAGATTCCTAGCGTTGATATATACCACAGAAAGATACACATGCATACTGCAACTAGATTCTAGACTGACTCATATTCTAACAGTTTCCTTGTATTTATCTTCTTATCTGTAATGATCATTGCCCTCGATCATTCTGATCTCCATAGCAATATCTTATAAAACTTAACACTTTGGATATCCTTTCCATGGGAATTCAAAAAAGCTTCAGAACTCTTTAGTTGTATTGATAAATTTCTGGAAGAGATAATCAATAACAATCCATGGAATTTGATTGTTCTCAAGAGAAGCAAATGATATGATAAACTGAAAACTTTTAGAAGTATTCCATCCCATATTAACCTCTCAAATATAATTCAACTTTCAAGCCTAGAAGGTTGGGTTGATGGTGAGAACATTATTATTGTGATCGTGTGAAATGATTTTTAAATTTAAGAGAAATACAGAAAATTATATTCCAGATAATATATAGAAACTAGAAAGTCTTTTTCATGGGCGTAAATTAAGAAGTTATACATGGGGTTCTAAGTTCAGATTTGTTATGCCTTTGAATTCATTATCTGCAACTGCAATACCGCAAAGGGTTCTAAGTTTACTCAGAATCCAATATGCAAACAAATAAAGAAGACTAAACTCATAAACCCCCAACATAGAAGAATAAACAAGAATCTTACAAACTTTTGGTTTCATATGAGGCCTTATGAGCCTGCAAAAGATGCAGATGCAGATGCAGGATCAAAGCCATGTCAGAGAAATGCTAGCAACACACTATTTTCAGCACTCAATATGTACTACTAAAGGATGAGATCCCATGCTAGCCCAACTAACAGAGAGTGCTGTGCATCCAAATTATTTAGTGAGATTCACAGGAAGAAAATGTGAAGAGTATATCACTATCACTTCTCTACATGTAATGGAATCAGAAACAGTCTATCTTAGATTGATAAGACAAAGTCTCACGTGTCATTTTCTTTCTTCCTCTAACTCGTCAAACATCCACAACAAGTGCATTGTGATTAAGGGTCTGTTTGGATAATTTTTTCCAGAAGCACTTATAGGAGAAAAAAATAAGAAGAAAAAAAAATGAAATAAGCTTCTCCATAAGCTAAAACTAGCTTCTGCATAAACTAATTTGTAAAAGCTCTCTCATCTTTTATAGAAGCTATGTGAAAGAGCTTTTACAAATTAGCTAATGCATAAGCTAAAAGCTCAATTTTTTTCCTTCTTACTTTTCTTATCCTAGAAGTACTTCTGGAGAAGCTTACCCAAACAACCCTAAATCACAACAATAATAAAACACATTACCCTAAACCCTAAACCCTGAACCTGAACAAATTACCACACACAATAACTAACGGAAACAGCACGAGAGCAGTGATACACATCCAATAACTCATCAATCAAATAACAAACACGTTTCAATTTTAAACGGAAAAACGACTTCAAGTCAAATAATTATATATTGTAAACGATTACCCTTTAAGCCGGGAATCAAGTCAGACTTGATAACAATAGAGAACTCAGGCGAGCTTGGGGACTTGAGAAAAGGCGTAGTAGCGGTTGGCTCATAAAGAACAATCGCTCTCTCTTCCATGTCCGTCACAGGCGAAGGTGTGGGGTCCACACAGGGTTGCTTCACCATTACATTTTCCTCTTCCTCCATCATCACGTCGCGCTCCAACTCCTTCAAGTTTCAGTTCAACAAGTATTAGTAAACACTAAGCAGTGAGTGATGCGCAAGAGAGAGGAAAGACAGTTAGTACTTACCAGTCTTCTTGATTTCGGAGGGGGAGAAATTGAAGGAGAGCCATGGCCAAGTTCCTTGCGCTTCTTCATTGCTCAAATTTTGTGCGATTGTGTTCGATTGGGAAACGTCGTCGTCGCAGCTTCAGAGGTTGCGGGAGAGATCATTATTCAGTGTTGGAAGGGTTTGGTACGGAGGGAGAGGCTTTCTTTTCTCTTCTCTTCTGCCTCTGTCTTCCTTCATTCTCTGTCTCTGCTGAAATAATAAACAGAGGGAGGGACCACGCGTTTGAGCCCAATACCACCCTTTGCATTCCCTACGGCCCAATCCATACAAGTAAATTTAATGGCTTCAACACCACAAATTCAATCAAGTACTAGGAAAATTAATGTTTGGCTAATCCAATAAATATTGAAAATTAAAAATATTGGGTTTGATCAAATTTTGATTTAATCTAATTTAAACCGGACTTATATATAAGTATGTGTGGGTCACTATCACAATATCTTTATTTTCATAGGGAATCATATTATACATTTGAGTGAAAAATATTTCGATAATTTATTTTTTGATAATTCTTTTATGATAATTAATAAATTAATTATTATCAAGTAATTGTGATAAGTATTTGAAATTTTGAATAATTATATTTTTATTATCAATTTTTAAATTCTGAACAATTAAATATATTTTGTTATATCTTTTTTTTACATATTTTATTATATTTTTTTCATTTATTGTGTATTACGAATTCAAAATCAATTCTCACCTAATTTTAATATGAATATAGATAAATGTGTTACTTTTTTATTACCGATTTGTTGTAAATTTTTCCTTAATACCTATTGAAAAACGATATCAAAGATGTATATGGTTTTTGATGTTAAGTGAGGAAAGATCAAGTATAAAATTTTAGTTCAAATCATTTGATTGTAGTAGTATTGAGTACTGATTTCAATAACAAGAGTCAAATAACTAGTCTTAATTTGATTTTGTTATCTGACAAGGCAATCTCATAACATTGATAAAAACATACAACTTATTTTTTAAATAAAATAAAATCTTCTTTAATTGATCAGTTGTGTATTTTTTAGTCTACTAACATCTATGTTATCATAAGAAAAATATATATAACTCTATTTGAGAACTAACAAGAATTGAGTTTCAATGTCTAATAAAAAAGACTAGTATTTTACAATGTGATGAGTTTCAATGTCTAATAAAAGAGACTAGTATTTCATAATGTGATGAACTAAAATTTAAATTTTCATAAAAAAAAGATGTTCACATTTAATGTTTGATTTTATTTAATGTTTGATTATGTCTTAAATAGAATTACCTTTAAACGACAAGAAATGTGGAAAAACCAAAATATAATTCTATTTGAGAAGCTTTTACATAAAGACAAAGTTTATATAACCAAGAAATTTAGTGTAGGCAGTTCGGACCAATTCAATCTAGTTCAAACCAAATTGAAAATACTAAAATTTAGTTTGAAGGGCTCCAAAACATTTTATTTTTTCTATATCCCATTATGAAATTAACGTTTGAATTACTTTGCTTCCAAGCCTTTTCCTTCCTCTTTCTCCTCCGACCAAACACACTTTTACTTACAAGGCAGCGTCAAGTTAGGGAAAGCAACATGTAACAAAAAGTGCTTTATAAAGAAAGGGAATGGCAGGCGTGTTATTTTGGAGGAAAAACAAGGTCAGAAATGGAAATGTTGATAAAAGGGATAACAAGACGAAGAGGAAGCGTGTCCACTCCAGAAACAGGACAGGGGAATGGCAACCATGTCCCTTACATTTGCATTTGCACTTCCTTCAATCCCCTCTCTCAGCCAATGCCATGGCCGTGCTCTTTACGTCAAGCCCCTCCACTGCACTCCCATTCAACAACGCCACGTACTCTACTCTATCTTCTCACCTGATCTTTACTTCCCAAAATCCTTTATCTCATAGGTTTATTGTGTGTTTTATCGGCAAATCTTAATTGTTAGTTTTGCTAATTTTTGTTGACAGAGGTCGAACTCGCAACCTTTTTCTCCTTTCTTTCTTTTTTAACCGTTCAACCAACCTTATATCTCCCTCATAGGTTTTTTGTATTGTTGATGAAGGTTGGTGCAGAGGCAGGTATTGTTTGTGAGCCTTGCAATGGAACGGGGTGGTTAGTTTGTGACTTTTGTAATGGCCAAAAGACCAACGTCAAAGCCGAAAACAATAAACGTATCTACCGTAGATGTCCCTCCTGCAAAGCCGTAAGTAACCCATCAATTATCAGTCATTTTTTAACACAATTCACTTATCACTTATCACTATCATCATATATATTAATACTCTCTCTGTTTTTTTTTCATTAAAAAAATTAAAACTTCAGGTTGGATATGTCTTGTGTTCAAAGTGCAAGGTCTTCAAATGCGTCACTTTTCCTAATTTCAACGACTCTGAGAACTGAATTCATCATCAACTTTCTTTTTTCACATTTTCAATGCCAAAATTCAGCAACAAACGTTGTTTCTCTTGTTTACTTTGCATTCTTCACACCTGCTCTTGAGTCTTGTCTCCTACTTGTACGATTTTACTACTTTTTGAGGAACCAATTCCATTTACTTGTCAAAAAAGTTGAAGAAGGAGATTAAGAGATGATTCACTGTTTCACTGTCATCTTTTTTTTTTTGTATCTTATGGATACACTTTAACTGATGCCATTCAAAGAATTGTAAATTTGGAAGCTTGTCATGCATTCTTGATGCACATTCTAGTGTTCACTTGCAACTTCAGCTTTTATTTTATTTTTCTATCTTAAAATTTATTTTTTAGATTACAAGTGGAGGCCAGGACAAATTGTGTTATAGATTCACCTTATTCTTTTTTAAGCATGGTAAAAAATGATTAATTGAGGATGAGATTCTGCACTGTTTGAGACTTCGAGTTAAGAGGATAGAATCGCCAAAAAGCAATTACATAATAGTCTCTGACTCTGTTATGCCCTCCCCAGCCTTTCATTATTTTTTAATGTAGCTGACTCAGTCAGTCTTATGAGAAATCATAAATATCAATTATCAAGTTTAAAATTTAATTCAATGTTTGCAGGCCTTGTAAGTAACTCATTGTAAATGTTTGTAGTTTCCTCTAACAGTCAAATTTCTAGCATGCATGCTTTGCTGATGTATAATTGATGAATAATTCTCAAACCATGTTAAGTTATCACAAATTTAGAAACAAAATAACTGTTCATAGTTAGAAAGTTGAGAGAACTTTTATCTAGGAGTATACTTTGTTCTTGTTCAGTCAAGTTTCACGTAAGGGTCCCTGTTCAATTGACACATTTTTGATACCTTTACTCTTTAACAAATGGAAACCAACTGCAGTTTTAGCAAATGATTAAAGGTCATAAATATTCTTGGTGTCAAATTTAATGTTGCATGAACTAGGTATGCTGAATGTTTTTACAGCTGATTTTCCCTTTTAAGTTCATTCTTTTTTATTGTGTAATTGTTCTAACTTCTAATTGTTATTCGAGCTTTACCTTACTGCACAAACCTTTGAACCTTTCTATTCCCCCCTTATTCTTCAGCATCTGAGCATATTTTTATTTTTTCATTTTCTTTCCTCTTCCCTCTGTTCTTCTATATTTTACATTTTGGTTTGGCTAAAAGATATATCCAATTTGAAAACTGGGGTTCATGGAAACTGTTTCAGTGTGGAATGTGAAACTGTAAAGCCAAGTTTTGTGGCATGAAAGTAAAAAAAGAAAGGAGCAGCTAGTAATTTTTTTTTTCTACGCATGCTAGGAATAGGTATTAGCTGGAGGGAGAAAAAATTGTCATTGCATTAAATGACCAAGCTCCATCTTCGCCTATAAATAGCAAGCATTGCTACGTGCTTTTGCATCCCATTTCAAGAGATAAAAAATACTTATAAGCGTAGTGTGAGTTTCTCCTAGAGTGTAGTCTCCAATTACTAGAGAGAGTGTAATTGTTCTCTCCAATTGAGAGAAAATTTATAATTTTTTTTCATTTAGTGAAAATATTTCTGTGATATTGTAGTGATTTTTTTCTAATGTTGAGAGTTTTTCACGTTAAAATATTATGTATCAATTCTTATTTTTCTCATATCTTATTTTAGTGATGAGATATTATTCTGTTACTTTGATTCCCAACACGTAACAGTTCAAAATCCTACATTTGCTAATCCTTTGAAGTATGAGAAAAAACTGGAAGCAAAAAAAACAGATAATAGACTGTTTTAATTTTATCATCACAGTATAAAATAGTCTGTCTCAGCCTCTCAGGTGGTTAACAGTGTTTTAGTATTGGAGTTGCATGTTGTAACCTGAACCTTGTAGATGAGTCTGTGAAAAGTTAAAAATTGATAGCTTGAAAGAGTAGGGGCTTTATAAAACAACACTTGTAAAATCAATGTGGTTGCTTGTTTGATGACTAGAGTTATGCTGAGGGTGTCATACCATTGGAGGGCGAAGAAATGTCAATAACATATTCTCTAATACTCACGTTTCCATATATTCTTATTTCATTGGATAAAATTCATGTAAATCTTCATAATTACTATATGGGTTCAATTTCTAAACTAGGAAAATTTACAAAATCTAATTCGATTAAAGAAAGTGTTGAAAATAAAGAGTTGCATGTTCTCCATTATATGGACAACAAAGCAAAATTCCTTTGAAACGCCTTATCAATCTATCTGGTCTGAAAGATACATCTCTCCATAACTAACATGGTGAGTGAACAAGGATAAAACTAGCTCGCATATATATGAATCAATTACACAGACATATTCTAATGATATGACACTATAAATATGGAGGCACCACGTGGTGTTCTTGGGAATCTGACTGGAGTCGCTTCTGGATTTTTTTCTTACACATGACCCGAGTACAGATATCACATTCTTGAATTTGGATCTAAAGATATATAGCTATTTCACTTCTCTGCTATTGTACCTTTCTTGAATGGATTCTATTGCATTTTAAATGCCACGTACATTGAAAATATACATGTTTGATTTGCATGTTGTAAATATACACTTTATTAAGAAACTGCCACACCGGTAACCTCTAAATAATGTTTTGCTGTTAAATTGATGAAGGCAGCAGCGTGCATATTAATTATATATGCCGCTAATTAATTATTTGATCATGTGCTACATTATACTAGTAGTTAACATAAGTCTTCTTGAACTTAATAGAAGATTCCATATGTTACAGAAGCTTGTAATTTAAGTCTAGTCTTGTGATATACCACAGATATCGAAGGCTGATTTCTCAAGTTTCACTGTTTACACGTGTTTTCAGCTGCTTGAAATGAATGCCGGCATGTGAACTGCGTAATAGAAGTTTGAAAATTGAATTTAATTTCAATATCAGTGTAAAATTTCTTTTACAAATGATGTGTTGTTAAATTCTTAGTGAATAGCATGACAATTAAATGACAATATGGAAATTTTTTACACTAAGATAGATAACATCAAAATTAAACTCAGTATGTCATTTATAAATTTTAAATGAGCAGGATTTGATCAAGAGGCGATAGTGACTGCAATTGAATATTATTGAGGGTAACTGCACTATTGAAACATGTGTTTGCCTAGTGCAGATGATCCTGGCATTGCAACTTGTAATCTCAATGATTTTACAAAAGGCACATGGGAGGGGATTCATATCAAGGGAAACAATAACATATGGCTTCTAAGATATTAGAATTCCGTAGATTATCCGTATGTTCATTTCCACCTTCCATCCAATTATCACTTGGAGATCTCGCATGTGGGCACTCTGAGATATCAAAGATTTAACTTCACAAAGATTATTACTTATATTCTTATATACCATTCATACAACATATATATTTTTTAATTTATAATACTTTCTCATAACTCATTTTTTTCCTCTCTCTTTATTTGCCCATTACATCAATCGTTTTAATTTCACATGCAGCTTTTTTTTCCTTCTTTTTCTTGTTAAAAAATTCTGCAAACAAAATGTATAAACACAATTTCTCAAAAACCACCTTTAATAAATAATTATATATTAAGGATGCTACACGGCAACTAGTATACACCTTCGACAAATGCCTTTTCAATTATAACAAAGGTTTTGTTAACAGTATTTATTAAGAAAATAAAAATATATTTAATAAAAGTGTAACTTAATTACATTAAAAACTAAAAAAGTATATCTTTTATGTAATGTTTTCTATTTTCAAAAATGATTTTTAGACGTCTCAAATGCTATTTAAAATATAGTGAGAGAAAGAAATGAAAATTATTAATAGAATGTTTAAAAAATAAAGTTTCTATAAATTATTACTTTTCTATTTTTTGGATGATCAATGACCTCTCGAGACTAGTCTTTCTTAATTAAGATATGGAAATCTATTCACGGGGCTAATCAATCCGAATTCCAAACAAATTGAAAGTTAAATAATCCAGGGCCGGTCCATGGACACCTATTGCTAATATACACTTAGAGAAAAGAAAGAGAAAAAGAAAAGGAAAAACATAAATATGATAAGAAAATAGAGATGAAAAAAAAAAGAGGTCCCACGGATGGAAGTGTTATTCTTAAAAGTTGGGTTGTGCAGCTCTGATATTTTTCATGTTTCTTATGAATTGTAGGCAAAGTTTGTTTCTAAAACGTCTAAATGGGTAGTGTTTCATAAATGAACAGCATATATAGTTCCATTTTAAAACATGTATTTTTTATTTTATTAAATGATATATTTAGTTTAGAGTCATAGAAAAAAAGATGGTTAAATATTTCTCTTCGATCTGAAACTACACTCTACGCGCGACGTCTAATTGAGCTAATTGATCAGCTAGCTCAAAGATTTGGATTGATTCTTTCGAATTAAATAATATTTCTTGATTCACTAATTGTATTTGTATCCTTGGTAAACTGAAAGTAAACAACTTCAACGGGTATTCAACAAAAAAAAATAAAAAATAACAGGAAGGTGTTTTTAAAGATCGAACTTCCGTATAATACTGCATCTGTGTGATCATAAGCTTGCTAATTCCTAATATAGGTGTAAGAATATAAGAAATAAAGTAAGATTAAGGTATTGAATTTATGAATTAAAATATAAAATACGAAAACTTCCTATTCTAGAATAGTAAATTAACAAGTAGTATTCAGATTTGTCATTTAGGGGAGCTGCTGCCTTATCATCACCCTGATCCAAAATTGCGTGAGACAAAATATTAATCCCTAAAATACAACATTTAGACAATGAAAGTTGTATTCTTTGCTTAAACGGGTTACCTCACATGCATTAATTGGCTTCCACAAAAGAGCAAAAGAAAAAGAAATAAAAAAAATGTATAATTAATTAAAATGGTCACAAAATCCTAAACTATCTGCACATTGGACTTTGAGGTTGATGAGAATAAGCAAGGTTGTTTGAGGAACAGTATCCCATCATCTTCTCAATGCTTAATCTGCATTTCTGAGTGAAAAACTTGTCCTTTCTCTCCACTATCTTCAAGATACTCTCGAACATCGACACTTCACAAGGAATTCTCAAAACCCCAGTTTGTTCAAACCCAAATTCTTCCTCAGTCTCTCTGAGTAACATTTGAAAGGCTTGGTGACCCAAATATTCGGTTGGTATAACGAACCTGTTAAGGTCCACGCCAACACAAACAGCTACATAGCCCTTGGGAACAACGTTGCTTGTTCCTCCTCCTTCACGTTCAGATATTGAAAGTGTTCTTTTCAGAAAGTTGACGCTTCTGCTGGTGGTGTTGTTACTGTTGTTGTTACTTCTGCTTGTTTTTGAAGAGTTGGCCACCCTTCTCCATTTCTTAAGGATCTGTTGAAGCCTCACAATATCTCTGATCTTGTTAGGTTTCTTTGGAGGATTATCCATGGTGGAAAGTGGAACCCTCTTTATTGGGTTTAGGGTTACTTCAGTTGGCTATATATATATCATATATAAGGGGATTGTTGCTAGAGAATTAATGGTTATGGGATTAAAACCTGATTTTCTCTTTGGATGGCTAGCTCCAATTTATAGAAGACATATGCTTTCATGATGCACAATATTAAAAGGTTTCAATTCTATTAGCGAGGTATATATTATATTTATGATCAGTATTTGGCATTTCTATATCACATGCATGCATGAGAAAACCAACAAAAAAATGTTGTCCAAGTTAGGATGAGTTAAACGTCAAGTTGCGTTTTCCATGCTTCACATGTGAGTGATTAGTGCAAGTCAGATAGAGCTTTCCTTCTACCTCACCATTCTTTGTTTTGAAAGTTAAGTCCACTGTGGTTTGATTAATTTAAATCAAGGATGACTAGGTCTGAGAGATTTACGAGTAAAATAATATATTATTATCAAT
Source organism: Glycine max (assembly GCF_000004515.6). Classification (NCBI taxonomy): domain Eukaryota; kingdom Viridiplantae; phylum Streptophyta; class Magnoliopsida; order Fabales; family Fabaceae; genus Glycine; species Glycine max. The sequence continues at coordinate 6,499,927 of NC_016091.4, forward strand.
TATATATATATATATATATATATATATATATTAGACTTAGTGAAAGCCTGAAAGATATATAGGTGCTGATTAGTGATTTGGTTTCCAACGCAAAGTCCTATACAAACAGTCAAGGTGCCTACCCTCGTACAACGCAACTGTACATGTGTACCTACCGTTTAAGATCAAACGCATGCACTATAGCCCTGTTTGAACCTCGAAATGTATCAAAGAAAGACTTCAGTTTTATAGATAATAATTCAAGATTGGTAACCCAAAACCAACCAATTTAATATTATAATGTAAATGTATTTGATATGTTCATAAAACCTAGTGTAATAAATAATATAATCCTCTTTTACACTAATCATAATCCTAACTAATAAATTAAGAAAATTAATTCAGTAAAAAAATTAAGAAAATAAATCAAAAGATGAAGAAATATGATAACTAAGACTAAGAAATTATGATGAGAGCATTTCAAATAGCGAACATATCATCTGAGTTTCTTAACTCTTTTTTGGATCCTTTCATACACTACACTAATTTCAAGAATTTTATTAATTTTTCACTTCAATGGCAAATGATTGACTTTTTATTAGCACGCTTATTTATTAAAATATTATTTGCTTCCTGCTTGTCTAGTTTGCAAATGCAGCTATATCTGATTAATTAATTTGTTGCATTACCTTAATCTTGTTTTTTTCGTTGTTTATAATGTCTATCTGCTATGCGCATGCTCGCTTTGTAGACAGAACAAAAGCCTGAAGCTGAAAGCAAGTTCACTTCTCCAATCGCATCCCACTTTTGTTTTTCATTTTTTTTTTTGTTGTTTTAAGAATTATTTGGAAATGGACTAATATCGAGGGCCTGATATGTTATATTTGTGTATGACATATATATTTGGAAAAGGAAGGAGATATGTCGTGTGTGGGAATTTCTCTCAATATTTTATTCATTCATAGTCATGAATATTATAAGTTTGTATGGATAAGGAAAACTTGCAAAGTCTCGGATATGATCTTCATCACAAGTTTTTATGGAATTGTAAAACTCATATTACAAGTTTTTAAAGGAAGACTATCAAATCCATATCTCAAGTTTTTTAAGGAAAACTATCAAATCCTTTCTTCATATGTGACAAGTTTTTGTGGAACTTATAAAAATATTGACATGGTAGGGTGACCTCTTCAACTATGTGATTTTTATGATATCAGAAAGCTTTTATTTATACTAGAATCTTAATCATAAAAAAGGAAACAAATCCTAAATATACATGATATCTTTAAATCTAAATAATATCTTAGAAAATATAATATCTTTTTTAATTTAAAAGATATCTTGGAGATTTAAAACAAATAACAATTTTTAAAATATAAACTTATAAATTATTCTTTTCTAAAAAAAACTAAAGATATCAAACATTTTCCAACATTTCTCCTCGACTGAATATCTTTAGGCATTTGGCTTTCCTCTTTCTTTCCATGCTTTCTTTCTTTGGCTTTATCCCTGATGGGGCTTGTAGAAGAGTTGTATTGTATGGAGGAGCTTCTGTTAATATTTCATTCATAATCATTCCCTGATGAGACTGTTTTTCAGACTTTAAATAGGTCCATGTTCAACTTTAACATAATTTCATTTTACAGGTTCAATGCACTTAAGAATAGGTGGCGAAATAGAAGAAAAAAAGAAAGATATATAACTACTCTTTTTGTTGTTTTCTTATAAGAAAGACTAAAATATTCAAATCATCACTCCAGCTATAAAAAGACTGAAAGTTCTAGGTTTCCAGCTGAATTTATACAGATTTTCTATTGTAATTCCTCGTACGTGGCTAACAATGAAATTACCATTTAAATATATATTCAACTTCAAGAAGTACGTCAATCTAATGGCGACTAAATTAATAAACTTCGAAAGAGAAAGAGTTTGAGGGGTGAAAGAGTTTGGTACATTTATATCCTACCCATGAAAGAATTTAAAATAATTAGCAAATTAAAATTAAAATTAATATACTAAATTAAATTTAATAGAAAAAAATAATTATACGTTTACTTATGCATTTTAACATAAAAAAAATTAAGCAAAAAATATATCAGAAACCAATGAAATTTCGAATAAAACCAAAAGTTGTTCCCCTCCCCCTAAATAAAAATGTGAAAAATAATGTTAGCATAAGAGATTTGAATATTAGTCTCTAAATTAAAATTTGGGGTTTCATCTTTGACTTTGACATGGTATCTTCAACTAAAAATATCACTTTACCTCAAAATATATCAATTAATGAAAAAATTAATTAGGTGTAATTTTTTTTTTCATATACCCTCTATATTTATATAATAATAAAAATAAATAAACACTTTAATTATTTCTAACAAATTAACATTTGATAAAATAAAATACATACCTTGTTTGAATGTTTAATGCCACGACAACTATTTGTAAAAGAAATCAAGGGTGCTTACTTACGTCAACAGTTACAGAATGGAGGTAAAGGTGAACAATATGTATTTCTGAACAAGATTAATAAAATATTAAGATGCTGCTAGAAAAAACTAAGTCCCATTTGACTTTTTGCTCTGATTCGACAGTTATCTCCGAGGTCCGCATTCCGTTGCACCATTTGAGATAACTTAAGAATGCTTTGAATTTGCATGGTGATATTGAAGAGAAATAGCAAAGTATCACTGAATGGCCGGTGATTATTTTAAAGCAGTTACTTAAACCATAACTGAATCATTGGAACAAGAAAACAATTAATACTTGTTTTCTGTAGGTACTCATCATACATGGCCTTTGCATTTCATCAATTATATACATAACTAAAAGCCATTTCATTATTTGATAGAAAGAAGCAACATATACGATTTGCATATAGTATACATTGTGTTTAGGAAAAGGCAAACAGCATATAGGTCTCATGTTGAATTTCTCATTATATATATGTGTCTCTTTTTACTGGCCATAAGGTATAAAGATATGCCATAAATTAAAATTGGTTTACACTTTAGCTAATGACGTTAATTGCATCCCTATTATTAAGAAAGTAGGTCTTTATTCTAATTTGATCTCTTTGCAAAGTCATTTCTTATTTTTGTTAACTAAAATTCTTTATGCTTCCACGTTAAACTTAAATATGTAAGACATAATATGAGTGAATGATCAAAATCGATATCATTCCTCAAATTATAAAGTATTAGTAGTTAGTCCTTGAAATTTCATCAATTCCAAAACGTTTCCTCAATTTGCAATACATCAATGAAAATTAGTTATTAGTTAATGCATGTTATATAACGATCAATAACATGAGTGGTTATTTGACAATTAGGTTGCTAGAATGATTTTAATGTGGTTGCTTGATAATTGTAAAATTTGAGTTAAATTGACTGTCAATTTTAACTCAGAATAATTATAATTTCTTTACTTTAACGTTGTTTTTAATGAAATAATAAAGAAATTAATATTAATGTAACTTTTTATCAGCAAAAGTCAAAAAAAAAATTTCAAGTTGGAAAGAAAATTGATGCAAAAATTAAAAGAAAAAATCTTGAAGAGAAAGTTGAAGATTGAGACAGCTCGCTTAGCACACGCGCACAAGATAGATCCAGCGTGTTTCCTCGCTTAGTCGTCAGTTCACGCTTAGCGCAAAGAAGACCCACGAGAAAGTCCAACGGCGCACTTAGGGCGAATCCCGCGCTAAGCGCGTGATCACCGCCGTACTCGCTAAGCCCAAAAGGTTCGCTTAGTGTGGTTGCATGAATTTTAAGCTACCTTAGTCTTATAAAAGAAGTAGGAAGCAAAGGAGAAACACACATCGAGACATCAAGACTCAAAGCTCTCTAATTAATACATCATAAGCTTAAGTATCTCTAATAGGGGAAATCTTCTTTCTATGTCCATTATTCTCTTCTCTTCTTTTATCCATTCTTTTTCTTCTATCCATATCAGCCCCTAAAGTGTAAAGCCTCTCAATACAATGAGAGGCTAACCCCATTGTTTGGAGAGGCTAATAGGCCAACTCTTGTAATGTAACTCTTTCTTGTTATCTATTTAATACAATTTTGTTTCTATTGTTATTTTCTTGTTTAATTGTTTATCATGGTCTGCCATCCATATAGTATTTTAAGAAATAATGCATTAAAAATATTTATTTTCTAAAGGATTATAAAATGGTATCTAAATGAAATCATTACTAGAAATAGATTGATATTCGTTTAACCTATTTCATGCATCTCTAGTCTTAATGCCATTTATTATTTTTATCTTTGGAAAGAAATTTTGGAGAAAAAAAAATAGATAAATTAGACTCTTCATACGGGAAATCAAATATAAAGTGTCTTAGTAAATGTGAATGGAAATCATTAGAAAGAGAAAATCATTAACATTGCATCACAAGTAGTTTTGGCATGTTAAGCTTCAACCTATTTAAATTTTGAATTTATCTTTAAGCATCATTATTTTTATCTTCTACATTTCTTATCTTTTACTTTAAAATCTTTTATCTATTTTATCTTCTACTTTTTATCTTTAAATCTATTATCTCTTTAAATTTTTATCTTATCTCCTAATTTTCTATTTTAAATTTCTTATCCTTTTTATCTCTTACTTCCTTTCAATTTTACATTTAAATTTCTTATCTTTTGCTTGTAAATTAAGTTTGCATCAATCTAAGTACAAACAAAATTTTTATGAATTCGACATTCGAACTTCCAAGTACTTTATTACTTGAGACAATTTGATGTACTTATCAATAAGTTAACATGGTCAAAATGTCATATTGACTTCCACCCATGTTGACATTAATCGTCAAATAAGTATTTTACTTACTATTACTTAACAAATTAAAAGTTAAATTTTGACCGACAAAATGTAGAAAGACACACTCTTGAAATTAATTTAATTTTGAATAATAACTTGCAAGCACATTATAAATTTCAATTATCATTTTAGTTTCTATTTGATTCTTAGTTAAAAATAATGTGGCATATATTTCAATATAAATCTAATGGATAAAAATAAAATAAATTTAAAAGTAAAAGTCTTGATCCATTAATAAAATTATTTTTTTCTCAAACGTAATGTTGTAATAAATTCCCAAACATACTCTCAATCATTCATTCTCAAACATGCTCTTAATTATTTTTCCTTTATTTTTCTCTACAATAATTGAGCCTAACAATATAACCTCTAGGCCCATTTAGTTCACCCTAGAAAATATCTCTCTTTTAAAGTTGTCATTTTCATTTATTAACAAGTTTCTTAGCAAATATTGTTCGACTATTTTTTTTGTACTTTTACTATTGTATCTTGCACCTTTCATTGCATTCCGGAAAAGCACGTTCTGAGATGTAAATATGCATTTTGAAATGGATTTTTCAAACTATAATGAAAAATGTAGGATGCAATATTGAAAGTGCATGAAACAAATGTCATATTGTTCTCTTCAGTAGGCTAGTACTTATCAATGATCCATTCTGCCAAATTTGTTCATTGAAAATCGACATTTATATCATATACCTCCTAATATGAATCTTACACCTCCCAAAAAGCTTCAATGGTAAAAAATACCCTCATCCCTAACACCTCTTCTCCCTCTTCCTTGTGCCAGCCAAGCACCCTCTCTTCTAGGATACGGATGTGGGGCTGCCCATGCCCCACCATGATTGACGGTAAAAAAAAATGTCTACACCTTCTCCCCCTGCCCCACCATTGTCGTCACCTATGTTTGGCTCAAACTCCCCTTCATCGTCGCCATTTGTCATTGGCTCGAACTCCTCACCACTCGTGCTGGTACTCCACCAACCACCTCCTCCTCAATGTGGACTCTACCCTCTTCATCTTCACCAATAACAAAGTCATTCTCTTCAACTACACCAAAATTGTTGTCATTCGAACCTTCCCTATGCTTTCACATGGCGACCCCAAGTTAACGTGAGAAGGTGGCACACGGTGGCGCAAAGGTGCATACGTAGCACATGGTGGATGATGGCTTGGTGGCAAGGGTTCAAGTTTGAAGAAGGGAAGGGTTGCTTTCAGAACAAAATTCATACATTTGACTCCTTTTAATTTAGTATGTCTTGTTATTAAAATATTATCTAAATTTTAAATATATAAAATATATTAAATAAAACAATATTAAAAAAATATATAAAATATTTCAAATAAAAAAATATTAAAAAATATATAACATATTAAATAAAACCATAAAAAAATATACAGGATATTAAATAAAATTAATAACAAGTAAAATTTAAAATATTTATTTAATAATTAATTAAATAAAATTATTTATAATTTTAAAAAACTGAAAACAAAAGAAAATAAAATACAAGTAATTAATAAAGTAAAAAAAATTATAATTTCAAAATCCTAAAATATATAAAAAAAAAACTTATGACTTCAAAATTGTAAAAAAAAACTACTAATGACTTTGAAGTCGTAAATAAATAAAAAAAATAAATTAAAATTATAAATAATTTTATGACTTTTATTAAAAAAAATCATGATAAATACCACAACTTTCATCAAGAAATCATAAAACCTGTTATGATTTATCCCATTTTTAAAAATGATCCTATAAAAAAATAGAAAAAAAAATACTTGATAAAACTCGCCATTGGACCATTAATGAACACGTTTTCCATGAATCATCCTATAGGAGGTCACCCAAATTACCTGCTTACGGTACACAGACTAATTGTGCGCAGGCATCTTCTAAGCATATTCTCATTAATGGGTTTATTCTGGTTGTCAATTTGATAAATCCCGAGAGAATTCAATTGTGAACACGTGTTGAAATGTTGGATAATGCAGACATTATTTAAAAGGATTATATATGTTTTTTATAGTTAGTAAATATCCGATTCTTTGGATTACTTTTTAATAAATTTTTTTCCTTGAGTCCTACTAAAATAATGTTTTTATTTTTGGTTTTTATATTTTATTTTAATCCTTGTTAAATTAGTTAATTTTATATTCGTTTTCTAATAATTAACATGTTTTGTTTTAGTTTCAACTAATAACAAATGAAAAAAAAAATTATAAAAGAGAAAAGATAAAATTGACAAATTTATCAAGGATTAAAAATAAATATTAAAAATTAAAAATAAAATTATTATTTTATTAATGACTCAACACAAAAAAAATTATTAAAAAATAAATACAAAAGTTAAATATTTATTAGGGATAAAAATATATTTAAGTTTATTTAATTTTTTAATAATATTTTTAATAAGTTATAACTATTAAATAAAAAAAGATTTTTATATTTTAAAACATCGAATGTTTTTATTTATTACTATTATTATTTTCAATAAATATAAAAATATTTAAAAAATATCAAGATTGTTTCAAAATTCTTATTGAAATGAGTTATTTCTCAAAGGTTGCATTGCATACATGCATTAGTGATTGAAGTTGGAACAAGGAACATGAAGATTTTGTGCTGCCTTTGTTTTGTCCCTTGATCTTGGAGCACTAGGTACAAGGTGGACATCAAGTATCCACTTATAGCAAAGGTTTGTTGCCCACCCACAGTTCCCATGCTCTATTGCATTCCATTAGGTATCCTATGTTTAATTGGACAAGGTGCCCCTTTAGTTTTTCATTGATTGCTTAATTAACTTTTTGGACGCGGCTAGGATGAAGATTGTTTATGGTGGGCAACAGGGAGGAATCAAGAAATTACCCCCGTTACTAACGGAAAGAAATAATAAAAAGTTTAAACAACACAAAACATTAATAAAATAAAAAGATAAATGAAAAAAGATTACAACTAGGTATCAAGTTTGAATTGAAAGAGAGGAGACTTTTTGAATCAGTATTTTTTTAAATACATTTCAATTTTTTTTTCAGATAATGTAAAAATTTATTTTTTTCCCTCCTAATTTCATCAGTTCATCTTTGCCACCGTCATTCCAGATATGCACTGGCCTCCCTCCGCACTCTTCTCGACGGTAACTTCCACCATTGTTGCATGCACACAACCTCCCCTTCCCTATCGCCAACCACGCCCTCCACGATGATTATTTCCGACTCATCTTTCGTCTCCCTCCCTTAACATGCTATCCCAAATTCAAATCTTAGATCAAGAAAGAACAACATGAAAATTCAAGCAACTCTATAACACCAATCAGCAAAACAAACTAACCAGAATCCAACAAATAAAAGAATACAAAGTTGGAACATATATATATATATATATAAACCTCCGTGCTACTGATTTGGGTCGTTTTGGGGACACAAATTGCTACCCAAACACAAAACACCCACCCAGAAACACAAGAAAAAGAATTCGAATAAAATCTACAAGCTTCCACTGATAGTCGTTACGGATCCTCCAGATGCGGATAGTATCGGAGGAGATCCACCCGCATTGGGGGAGAAGCATCATCGTTGTCGTCATTGTTATCGAGAACGGATCTCAGATCTGAAAAAATAGACGTTGTTACCGCCACGGATCTCAAATCGTGAAAAAGAGGCATTGTTTCCATCGTCAGTAAGGCAAAGGAGGAGCGAGCCGACAAAGATGAAGTTGCCGTGGTCGGATATTTGAAGAGAAAAGGGTTTTTATTTTTAGTTAAATTTTTTTTTCCGGTTTGCAACCTTCAATTGCCTTTTTTTTTTTTGTTCCTAACCAATGGTTCACCATTAGCAGATTTCACCATAGCCGCGTCCTAACTTTTCCTTGTTTTTATTCTTGGTAGGTGCAGCTAGCATTATTATTATTGTTGATGCATTTTATATTTTTTAAAAATGTCAAAATTGTCTCTGCACTTCTTCGTATTTGTGATGAATATGTGTGAGGGTCGGACGGATCAAATTGATCTGTAAGGTTGATACGGATCAAGTTGATCCGTATGTTAATATTAAACGCATACACATGAACTTGATCCATAAGCGTAAAAGGCTTACAGATCAAGAATATTTCAGTCTTTTCCTCTTAAGTGCTGGGTGCACTAACAATAATGTTGAGTGTATCCAACAACATCATTTTATTCCTCTCTGTAAGGTTGATACGGATCAAATTGATCCGTATGTTAATATTAAGCGCATACACATGAACTTGATCCATAAGCGTAAAAGGCTTACAGATCAAGGATAGTTATAGAAGTTAAGTTCAGCAAGGTAGTGATGCAAAGACATGGAAGCTTTTTTTTTTCCTCACTTGAAAGGGTTTTCTTTTCCCCTTAGCTCATATAGCTTGCCATAAGAAGTTTTATAATTCAATAGGCAATGTCCTTAACAATCACGCATATCCCACTATCCTCTTGCCAAATGTTGTTGTTTTTTTTTTTTTTTCTCTGTTTAGATTCTCCATATAAACTTTCATTTTGCTTATCAGAAAAGAAAAAAAAAAGGATTCTCCATATAAACTATGTGAATGAACTCACTAAAGAGGTAAAATTCTTTTCATACTTTTTTTATGCTTACAAAATTTAAACTCAAGATATTATTTAAAATTTGTTACTTAAACAACAAGTGGTAGTAGTATAAAAAATGTAGACACCGACTCAAATCACATTACTCATTCATAGCAACTGGAAATATTATATAACTAGCTAATTAATAAATGTCGTGAATCATTAAATAAAAGCATAAATTTGTTTGATTTACTCAAAAATGGAGATTTTTTTTTGAACTTTGAACTGTTCCAAATAAGTATTACTTTGGTTCCATTTTGTAGCATTATGAATAAGAAATTTACTAATATTCACTTGTGTTTTTTTTTATAGGAAAAAATAGGTTTTGTTTCTCATAAAATACAATATAAATGTAACTTACTATTACAACATATTTCTTTTGAAAAAAATATTATCAATATATATTTTTAAAAAACAATAACAACAAGTATAATTTTTTTCTTATACATTTATATAAAAGAATAACTTATTAAAATTTTATTTCTAAAATGTTAGTGTGTCTGTGAGTGTATACTGAAAAACTTTTGTAAATAAATTAAATCAGTTTAATTCTAGTTAAATAACATTAGTTTCAATGTTCCCAAACTGAGCCTTCATGGAAATGAACGCGGGATGCAGCAACCAGCAAGTTTATCATTGTCTTTCTTTACTCTTTAATTTGCTTTTGTTTCTCTTTGACCAGCCTTTTCAAAGTCGGAAGTGATTTACAAGCTAACTAGCTAAGGAAAGTAGGAAACATATAAATAATTGAGGATGACATGTAAGATATGGTGACATACACCACCATGCGAATTAAAATGGATTTCATTTCACCCATTTCGTATTTATCATGAATGTTTGATACTTTATTAAAAAAAATTAATGTGTTATACTTTCTAAATAACATATCACCTTCCTTACTTTTGTTCTCTTTTTACTTTGAGTTAGCCCTCCTCTACTTCTTATCACTTAATCTTTTCAATTTTATTTTAAATTAAAAAAAATTAATTAATGAATTTTGGGCATAAACAAAAAAGATTGATTTTTAATTAATTTTAACAATTGTACCTCCCAATCGTATGTCGACTGTTTTTATAAGATTGGTCACCAGCTCTTGATTCGATGGCCGACCAACCCACTCTATGGAAGGATCATCTCTTATTGCACCTTTAAAGTCACGTTAGATGTTACTAGCATAACCACTTGGGAGATACTTCCAAAGATCTTGGCATAACGACTAAACGACGACATAGGAAAAATCACCCCCTAAAATAGCAGAAGATGCTCTAGGCACGAAGGAGTATAAGAAATGAGGGGATTGAGCAAAGAAAGACAAAACATACGCACTTAAATGCTTGCTAGGTTTTCCAAACCCTAGGAAAAAACTATATCGGAACAACAATGATTTTTGTTTATTTTATATGTTACCATCTTGAGATTAGATACGTTTTCATTCTATCTCTTACTTTGCGAGAGAGGAGATCTTCTTTTATGATCACACGTTCGGACAATTTAAGTCATTATTAATTGAGTTGATAGTTCTTCTACTTGCTCTTTTGTATATTCAGTAACATTAGTTTTGGAAACGTTCATAACGCGACAGTATCGTTTATCCAATGATAAGTTATAGTAATGTCTAAAACGGATGACGGCATGCACAAGATTAAATGTCATGCAAAGAAGGGGTATGTAAAAGTGGTGAAGTGGGTGGAGATGAAGAGGGAACGCACTCGGCCACTCCCACGAGTGAAGAGTGCACAGTTTCTTGGTGTTGGACTACGTACTATGGGCCCAGTGGACACTGGCCTTGTCAGAATCTCACAATCCATTGTAGCCTTATCCTTCCAACCCTCACTTATTTTATTTTAACCCAAATGCCATTCTTCTTTTTTTCTTTCTTTTTTGGCACTTAATACTCTTAATGGCACAAACTTTATCGTTATACTCTAAAGTAAGTTTATTTGTTTTGTCCTTTTCATGATAATCATGTAGAACAAAATAGTTTTTTTTTTGTGTATATATATATATATATATATATATATATATATATATATATATATATATATATATATAAATGCTAACTAGTATATTTAAGATGTTGATTAAGAAACTTAAAATATAAATATTTTTATTGGAAGGTGAAAAATTATATTATTCTCAAAACCTATAGAGAGAGACGTACTTCAGATTTCCTTGATAATTGATAATCTTTTTGAGTTGGAAAAATTTAAAATATGGTAAAATTAATTTTGTTAGTAAAATTCTTTTTTATATTAATGTTAAAACTCCATAATTCACTTAAAAAAAAGGTACATATGTATACTTGTTAAACCAATCACTCCATACTTTAAGTTGTGAAAGTTTGATACTAAAAGTAATCGTCAATATTTTTTAGAGATTATTCTTAACCTCTTATCTTTCAAATTATTATTTTTATTGTTATTTATAAATTAAATTTCAATACTTTTTAAAATTAATTATCAATAATTAAAAATAACCTTATATTATAATATAATTTATTTATCATAAAACTAAAATATAATTTATATGTTCAAAAATATTTATTTATTATAATTTTTAATTATAATAAAATTTATATATTCAAAAGTATTTTTTTTTTATAAATTTTAGTTACATAAAATAAAAAATTTATTTTATGAATTGCACATACTAAAATACTAGTAATAGTTAGAGTGCATTTAAAAACGATACTATAATAGATCATAAATCATCCTATATAAAGTGTTCCCCAACAACGAGTGTGTCTATTATTGCATGCATTATCTTCAAAATATCCTCATATTATATATGTACATGCTTTAGCTTGAAAGTATTTTGAGAATTACGTGCCAATGATATGTAAAGTATACACATTGAAATGTTATTTCATTATCAAAATTTACGTCAAACAATACTAAAAGGAATTCTTTAGACTTTTCCCATAATATAATCAGTCAATATCTTTCACACGTACGTCACTTTAAATCAATCTATACCATATAATGATCTAAAAAAAATACCAAGTAGGCAAGTTGCAAATGGGCCTGACTAATTGGAAGATGATAAAAGAAAAACACATGAAATAGGTGATTAAAGTTGTACAAAAGAACCCTACCAGGTAATACATTAGGCTAAGGTTTGTAATTTAGTGATAAAAGTAAGGATTATTCTTTTTCTAACAATGGTACAGACTGAATCGTGTAGTCAAACAAGTCCACATTCATCCTTTCTTGATGTGTATATAAAGCAGGGTTGGCATGCATTGTCATAGAGGAGAGGAATATCAAATTAATTTCACAGACACTCTTCACGTTTAAGACACAAGCTAGTAATATCAAGAAAAAAGATGGAATGGAAGAAGTGTTATTTGGATGTGATATTGGTGCCCTTAGGATTTCTTATAAGCATTGGTTATCATTTCTGGCTGTGGTACACTGTTCGAACACATCCACATACAACTATCATTGGCATCAACGCCAGTGGTCGACGAAATTGGGTTGCGGCCATGATGAAGGTATGTTAATTTAATTCTACCTCTGGATTTTAGCATCCAAGCTAGGTCCAGTTTGATGCATTCCATGCTAATTATAATTTTAATTGATCAGTTATCTTAAAAAGCTCTAACTTAAATATAATTAGAGAACAAACTTGTATCTAACACTAGCATGCTATAGCCTATATATTCATGTGTTTTCTTTTCAGCACTAGAGGAACGGTATTTTTCCACGTCAAATTAATAATCGGGAAGGTTTAGCAACTTGGTGATAGTGCTAGAATTTTCATCTTGAGGCATTTTGAGGGAGTGCGCAATAAGAGAATAATGGAGTAATTAGGAGTGAAAGTATTCTCCTAAACAGTATTAATTTTGTATGTTATATACATTTTTCCACTTGGGTTTTCTTAATTTGTTTTAGTTCCTACCGGATAACAATTATGCCATTTTATAATTACTAGTCACAAACAAAGAGAGATGGGAATGTTCTTTCTTTATGGTATAATTAGGTGAATACGCAATGCAAATAGCGTTCTAACTTCTATCAAGACCTAGATAATGTGCATGCAAATCCACGATAATATTTTAAAATAGAAAGGGCATGTCTATTCCCTCTCTTCTACTTTTATCTTTCATACTCCCTTAGTTACTATTTATAAGATGTAACGTTTAAAAATGATCTTGGCTTATTTTTATAAGATTTAATTTATAATATTAATTTTTTTATTAATTATTTTTAGACTATAAATACCTCTAATTTAAAGAAGAGAGATAATATATTAACAAACAATTGGAAGAGAAACAAATATTATTACAAGAATAATTTTTATAAAAAAAAATATAAATTTAAGACACCTTTAATGTTATAAATTATATTAGTCAATTTTTTAATAATTAACTAATTAGGTCTTATATATAGAAATAGAGGGAGTATTATTTTCCAAATTTATCATTATTTAAAATTTAAGAAAAAAACTTAATTTAATATAAAGGATTATATAATTTATTTCACTTTTAAATTTTTTCTTAAAACCATTTTTATTCATATTATTAGAAGCATTCATCTTTCCTTATTTTTTATCTTCAATTATTTCTCCTGACTTATGGTGATACAAATAAAAAGACCATAAAATAAAATAACTCAAATTTATGAAACAGAAAACACACACACATATAGCCATAGTTATCTCAAATTCAAATTAAAAAATTATATAATGAGTTTTATTTTTTATTTTCTCAATTATTGAATTTAATTCTTTAACTAACACCTTTTTTAAATCAATAAGTTTGCATAATGATATACCTCTAGAATTATTCGAGAGATGGTTTTTTATTATTTATTTTTACTTTCTAAATTTCCTATTCTTAAAATTCTTCATTTTAATTATTTCTTTTTAATTAAAAAGCATGTTAATTATTCCAAGAATGTCCGTACCTGTGTTATTAGGTACTGGTGGATAATTAAGGCACAAAGTTATAGAATAAGTACAAAATTATAAATTAGTTATTTTATATTTTTAATAAAAAATGATTATTTATTAGTATTATATAAAAAAAAATAAAAAGATGGAAATTAGACATGTTCACACTTCACATGCATGATGTCCATATACTCTTAAACAATATTATCTCATTGTTAAAAGGTAGCTAGATAATCAAGACACAAAATTATAGACTCTTGACTTTTTCCAAATCTGTCGTATCTCATTCCTGTCAGAGTTTTCTGTTTTGTAAGTGTTCTTCGATTAATCGCATCTATAATAATATGCTATATAAGTAGATCACGACCCAGCTTACTGCACGAAGAAGAGCATGTGCCATTGCATTGCACTTTTCAATATTATTTTGTACTATTTAACCTCAAATTAAAGGGTCATCACACGACAAAATGTTTTCTTCCACTAATTTTGCGGTACACGAAATTGTGATACAAAGTAGTTTTCAATATTGGAAAAAAAAGAAAGAAAAAAGAAACAGCACATGGTACCATATATAATAATTCAAGAACGACGATGTTTTTTTGGCAGGACAATGACAAAAAGAACATCCTCGCTGTTCAATCACTTAGGAACACAATCATGGGTGCGACCCTAATGGCCACAACCTCTATTCTCCTATGCTCAGGCCTAGCAGCAATCGTAAGCAGCACCTACAGTGTGAAGAAGCCTCTTGAGGACACAGTTTATGGGGGTCATGGAGAGTTCATGATATCACTCAAATATGTCACTTTGCTCTCTATTTTCCTCTTCTCATTCTTCTGCCACTCTTTGTCCATAAGGTTCATAAACCAAGTCAACATCCTAATCAACACCCCTCAGGACCCCATGTCGTCCTTGGTCACCCCTGAATATGTCAATGAGATTTTGGAGAAAGGCTTCCTTCTAAACACTGTTGGAAACAGACTCTTTTATGCGGCACTTCCTCTGCTGCTTTGGATATTTGGCCCCGTGTTGGTGTTCCTGTGCTCTCTCACTATGGTTCCAGTGCTTTACAATCTTGACTTTGTGGTTACTAGTACTAACAAGGGAACGATGGACGACGTCAATCAGAATAGAGATTTTTTATGAGCTAGCTAATGTAATATATAAATATTAATCGTGTTAAGTAAGAATTTATGAAGTTGGTATTTTGTATTTCAATGATCAGAAACAAGTATGTTCTACTTCTACCCTTGTAACAAGGTATTAGAAGGGATTTTGACTCAACGTTGTGAATGCAGATCATGTGTGTGTGTGTGTGTGGTTTACTTGTGCTTTTGGAGAACATAAAAGTATACGCCAAAAAAATCTCACGGAATTGGGTCGGAAAAACGAAAAAGATGCTAATAATTTCATGCTCTCTCATTATATATGTGGTCCATATTCAATTATTCGTATAATGGGGGATATATTTGATACTGAGGTAACTTCACATGGAAACAAGAAGGATCAATGAATCAGAGTTTTACGCAGATGTTTAAGTAAACTGGTGAGAGTACGTAAGCAATTGCAAAACACTGGTGATGGTCGAGTTACCTAAACAAATAAATATAAATTTTGGACTAATAAGATAGGGAAAATAAGATAAATTTCAGACTAGGAAAAACTTATTGTTGTTTGATTATGGTCGAGTTAGAATAAATATTTCAAAGGGGGAAGAATTCTACAAGCTACAGAATTAACTATTGGGGTTTCAATTCTCTGCTGATTAATTCATGATAATGACTTCTTATAGGTCAGTACAATCCCTGAATCATGGATCACAAGACACGTGGCTCATGAGCACAGACTCTATGCTAACAGAAAAGGAATCTTCTAATAGAAAGCAGGTAAATGCACTAAAGGGAAAAATACAATGTATCAGCATATTCTTAAGATTCAATTTATCTCTATATTTCTTCTTGTAGTCCTTGAACCAGTATGGAGCCTTTTTGTCACGAACTGGTCTTGGCAATTTGGGCCTATTCACTACCGCAGGCCCACTTCTTTTGTCTATTTCATACAACCCACTTGAGTTGGGTCCTAACCCCACATCCCAATCATGTCTCTCAATTGCAATCGTATCAAATTTACTGTACTATTAATTATATTGGGACCATGTTTATTTGCATTTAATATAGGTTGATGTGAATGGTCATATTGTTGCTCCACTCCACAAGTATCTAAATTCAAGCAACGGTGGATTCTTCGGGGATAATATCAAATGAAACTTCTCCAAGTTCCTTGTTCATAAGAGGGGAATGTTGTTGATCGCTATATATGCACCCACAACTTCTCCTCTGAGCATTGAGGTATATATGTTTCCAGTTAACTATAAAATAAAGCATTTTTCCAAATTTTCCAATTTTACACATAAGATTGGTTCGTATCACATCTTAGTTTCATGTCTTAATATTGTAGTAATGGTTTAACTCTTATTACAGATATGGCGACTGATAACACATGCAAATGCTAAGAGCAAGAGTGAGAAGTCTCCTCCTCCTCATGAAGATGGAACTCTAGCTAGGCTATCCTTTGGGTTCATCACATGACATGGATCCAATTTTTTGTCCTCCTCATTTTCCATTCAGTTCCACACACTTGTCATATCCTAAACCAAGAAGAAAAAAGAACATGGTAGGGAATGGGCACATACAGTCAAAGAAGGACTCTTATAGATAGAAAGTGTCAAGACTCAAGAGAATAAAAAAACTAATTAAAGAATCGCAAAATAACACCGATTATTTTTCACAAGCATTGGTGTTTGGTGAAGCTGCAAAAATGCTGCTGATTCTGTGTCTTACTTCTAGTTGGTAAAGCCATTGACACCAGAGAGGTAGAAGATATTTTATCTTTCTCAATGATCAAAGGTTTATTCTCTATCTTGTATTACAATCACACATAATTTTCCTCCTTTCAACCTCTGCTTTAATCATGTGAATTATGCAGAATTTTAAACAGACTTTTCCTGTTTTGAATCTTTTGATTTTTTTTTAGGCTTTGTTATATAATGTCCAGTTCAATATTCAACTTCTAGTCGGTTATGTTTATGTTATAGAATTTCTTTTGCTTTAATATATTTTAGTCCTTTTAATTTATTCATTTTGCTTTTTTGTCCCTGTAAAATTATTGTAGTTATTTTGATATTTAAAAACATCTTTTTTTGTTTTTTACCCATACCTAACATATGTTGTCCATAAGGATAAAAATGATAAAAAATAAATTTATGAGGATAAAAAAACAAAATATTCAAATCATATATACTAAAATTACCAAAATAATTTTGAGACTAAAAAAAATACATAATTTATAGTGCCTATTTATGAAGGAGTTATGTTAAACGTAACCAGCATTAAAGTGAAAGTATCACCTGAGTTGCTTTAGAATTTTTGCATAAAAACACAAGAATTCTCCATTGAGCCGAGTTTGAATGTATTTTCAAACACACCTATAGTACTTAAGGGATGAGAAATATAGATCAATCCCAATTCAGTGATGAACTAGGTGAAAATTTTGGGAAGTAATCTTTTTGTGAATAGATTTCAACCGATTGATCAATAAAACTCTAGAAGCAATGGTCCAAACTTGAGGTATGGGTAGCAAATTACTAATGTATATCCATTTATTTTAAATTAATATTAGTGTAGCGCACATGTTATCAAACTAGTGGTTTATAATTGGACTGAAACTTTGAAAATTTTATTTAATTAAGTTCATATTTTAAAAAATAAAAATAATATAAAACTTTAAATAAATATAAACAGGAAAAAAATCTAACTTGACTCTCTTTTTTTTTTTTAATATTCTGGGCTTTGTAGAGCCCGATTGCTCACTTTGAAACGGTGCGTTTAAACTTTTAAATTGACAATGCTTCTGCGTCGTCGTTTTTTACTCCTCTTCTCTTTGTTAGGGTTTGCACGGTTCCATTTTTTCCCAAACTATACGGCACAGCATCGAAATTTCCCTATACTTGCTTCCGCAAGGAAAGAATTCTACAGTACTCGCCGATAAGGTAACGGTGTTCGTTCCTTGATGCCCTCTTTTTTCCTTTTCCAGATTTGATTTTAACATTTGATTGCTTTCAATTACCACTCCTTGATCTTCCGTGTGCTGTGTTTTGAACATGAAATTGTGTATGCTGTTACGTAGCAGAGTTTTATGCTTTTGTGTGTACGAGTTAGGTTCTCTATTCGTCTACGTGGTTGCTTCAAACTGTTTAATTATCTATTTATTCGGTAGATTAACTTGCAATTTCTTTATCGAGGTTTTGAAGTTAATTTTGTTGTTCGTCATGGACTCGTGGTTGCTTCAAACTGCTTTTGAAGTCAATTATCTATTCTCTATTCTTGTGAATTCCAATAGATGGGATTTGGATGCTTTCGTGTGAGATTTTCATAAGATTGATAAGGTCAGGAGGAGAGAGATGTCCACAAAAATCTGTGTAGGATGAAGTTTATGGAGCCTTCTGTGAGGATGTGTCTCCTCAGGATCTTGTGTCTACTTCTGTGTTCACTTGAGTAAAAAATAAAATAAATTCAAAATGGGAGGACGTAGATTACGAAGGCCCCCTTTTGATAATTAATTTCTTCACACTAGACCATAAGCTTGTTTGCATCGGTTATTGCATGCAGGCTACGAAGGCCCCCTTTTGATAATTCATTTCTTCATAGTTTTTTTTTTCTTGGGAGGAGAGGGGGTTGTTGAGGAGAGGTGGTTGGAGACATCAATGGGACATGAGAATTAATCTTGGCAATTTAAAGTGACGGGAGACAATAGTCTTCATTTTTTATAAAAAAAATGATAATGTTCTTTGTCTGTTGTAGAGAGTGTAGTCTCATTTATATTTTTAGTGATTATGGTTTTCAATGATTTCTTCCTCCATGGAAGAATGACTTAGAGCTTCTTGGAAGCGCTAAGATTTTTGTTGATAATGATGCCATGGTGTCTTTTGGGGCGAAAGTGGCTTGCTTTTGCATATTTTAACCATTGTTTTTATCACAGTTGGTCAATGAGCTTGTAGTTGTAAGAGGCACAGGGATCATGCTGCCATATTTAGATAAAATAACATAGGAATCACTACAGGGGGAGCAACTCGATAATGAACTCTGAAACCTCCCACTACACTACATTTTTGGGGCAAGGCAAAGTCATTTTGATTATTATTATTTTTTTTAAAATCAAGACCGATTGTTTCATTCCGATATAATCTAAGGCTCTTTTCATCCACCATCAAGCTTTTTATTCCTTTCTCATAATTTCTTCCTTAGGTGATGACAAATCTCTCTTCTTCAATATTGATTTTTGTGAGTTGTTAAATTTGGGCTATCATGAAGTATATATTTTTTGTTTTATGATGATTTTTCGCAATATATGAATTTCTTTTCATTTCTTCTAGTGCATTTAATAAACTTTATTATTTCTGATACTGCCATTGGCCAACCCCACCTAGCAGGAAAAGACTTTTGTAGTTGGTTGTTGTATTTCAAAAGTTACTGTGTTGTGCTACATTATTTGCCGCAATGTCGCTTGTGGTGCTATGATCTGTCTTTGGGGCATGTCTGTAGTGGTTGCCAATGCTACACTGTATATGCCATTGACAACTGATAGGGATCTGTCTGGATCCAACTACCCTAGTGGACCAGGATTTGTTTAACCCAGGGGCTACTATAGCTGGGTCAATTACTGAAAAATCCCTGCAACTCAAAGGCCCAAGAAGGGGATTGGGGGGCGTGGAGTTAGTTTGAGGAGAGAGGGAATAGGTCTGTGTATTAAATAGTGGAATTGAAGAGTAAGGAGGGCCTCTGTATACTTTTAACTTTCTAGCTTGAAGCTTAGGGAAATTCTTCCTTCCGACTGGGAGCAAGTGTTGTTCTTACTATTTCAGCACACTATTTTGGTATCTTCCTATTTTTCTCAACAAAATAATACAATCTCTTCTCCTAATTTTCATTCTGTGCATAATCTCACTGTAGATAGGAGTACTTCCAACAACAATGAAGACCAAAAGACATCTATTTAATCACTGTGACCAATTTGAATAGCAGTGAGGGTTGGCAAAGTTTTAAACAACTCAACAAGTCTTAATGCAGAAACTTAAAACATTCCAAACCCGTAAAATTAAAACCTATTAGGTCTGCCATCCCTTGTCCTTTCACCTGATCATTTTTTTCCCTTTCTCTGGGAAAGAAGTCTCCCTTATCTATTTATCTTACTGGTGTCCAATTTTTAATGAGGGAAAAGCAACCACAAAATGAGATAATAATTTCCACTCACCCATTGATTGATAGTAATGCAAAGTTTCTAGTTTTAAATGCTCATCTGCATTTACAAATGTTTCCTTGCAGGGGTTTTCCAAAGCAGGAGCAATGTCTTCCTCTTATCTTCCTGCCACAACTGAGTCACTTGCTCTGGCAAATGAGGCCAAAGACCCATCTGAGGCCATCTCCATTCTTTATCGGGTACTTGATGATCCTTCTTCTTCACCAGATGCTTTGCGTATGAAAGAGCAAGCAATCACAAACCTCACTAAGCTTCTCACTGATGAAAATAGGGGAGAGGATCTGTGCAGCCTTCTCACTCAGTTGAGGCCATTCTTCTCCTTGATACCTAAGGCAAAAACTGCAAAGATTGTTAGGGGAATAATTGACTCAGTTGCTAAAATACCAGGGACATCTGATCTACAAATTGCACTCTGCAAAGAAATGGTGCTATGGACTCGTGCTGAAAAGCGGACCTTTCTGAGACAGCGAGTTGAGGCAAGGCTTGCAGCACTTCTGATGGAAAGTAAGGAGTATTCAGAAGCTTTGACTCTTCTTTCTGGCTTGGTCAAAGAAGTTAGGAGATTAGATGACAAGCTTCTTCTTGTGGATATAGATTTGCTGGAAAGCAAGCTGCATTTCTCATTAAGAAACCTTCCAAAGGCAAAAGCTGCACTCACGGCTGCAAGAACAGCTGCAAATGCTATTTATGTGCCCCCAGCTCAACAAGGTGCCATAGATCTGCAGAGTGGAATACTTCATGCTGAAGAAAAGGATTATAAAACTGCTTATAGTTATTTCTTTGAAGCTTTTGAATCATTCAATGCTCTTGATGACCCCAAGGCTGTTTTTAGCCTGAAATATATGTTGCTGTGTAAGATCATGGTGAATCAAGCTGATGACGTAGGAGGAATTATTTCTTCTAAAGCAGGCCTGCAATATCTTGGCCCTGACTTGGATGCTATGAAAGCTGTTGCTGATGCACATTCTAAGCGGTCCCTTAAGTTGTTTGAAATTGCTTTGAGGGACTACAAGGCACAGTTGGAGGAAGACCCAATTGTACACAGGCACCTTTCATCCTTGTACGATACCCTTATGGAGCAGAATCTTTGCAGATTGATCGAGCCTTTCTCAAGGGTTGAGATTGCACATATTGCTGAACTTATTGAACTTCCCACCGATCATGTGGAGCGGAAGTTGTCTCAGATGATTTTGGACAAGAAGTTTGCTGGAACATTGGATCAAGGTGCTGGATGCCTTGTCATATTCGACGATCCCAAGACTGATGCTATATATCCTGCTACTCTAGAGACCATTTCCAATGTTGGGAAAGTCGTGGACAGTCTTTATGTTAGGTCTGCCAAGATAATGGCATGAGCACTCTGGTTATTTTACTCCGATGTCACGTTGCTTGTTGTTGCTGTTGTTTTCTTCTTAATTGTGACTAGCTTATCATCTGTTTTTATCTATTTTTATTTTTGTTGAACTCAATTGTGGTAAATCTCTTCCGGTGGCTTTGAACATTTAAATGTTTTGGTGGTCAATGCCACTTGTCTAACCTTGGTATCATAAAAATACATGTGTGCTGCAAGATTATCTGGTCTTTTAACAGTTTGGACTGGGAGAATTGTTAAAATCTTTAGGCATTAAGCAGGTATATTATGTTGATGTGACTTGGGTTAGTTTCGTGCAACTGAAGTAAATATACCATTAGGTTTGGAGATTTGCTTTGTTCGCAGATAATACGTTCGAAAATATCGAGAGAAATTATTGTCCTTTCCTAATTAGTTGAGTAATTTGCTAGAATAACCTTACAAGTTACTATAGGGGATATTTCAATTGTGAATGAACTTTATCGGAGGCACTATTCCATTAAATTCTTCAATTACCTACTTCTCTGTTACGCTAGTTTTGAAAACATGCTATAAATCTATTTATTGAAATTATTTAATCACATGATAAATAGTGGGCCTTTCCTGATTAATGTGTGACCCGGTCCTTAGAAAATCATATTGAATAAATCTGCTCTCTGCCTAACCAACATAGATGGGTTATTACTTCATGCAGTTCTTTTTGTATTCTAAAATGATCAATCCAAAAGGTAAAATTATATTCCGGAGTTCACTTCGTTTTTGGCTTTTGGAATAATCAATCCAGAAGATAAAAAAAATATTCCGGAAAAGAGTACATGAAGTAACTTGGGAAGTGCAGGAAGCAACAGCCACAAAGATGCCGTCTTCTTGGTTGTGAGTCATCACCCACATTTACCTGTTGTGAATTATCTAAAATGTACTTGTTTGCAGAACACATGCTGCCGTTGAACCATACTTGTTCATTGTTGCTCAAGCAAGGAAGGAAAAAAAAAAGGATAAACAAGGAATAATTATTTACACTATGTCTATAGATTATTAATATAATTATTCATTTTAAAAACTAAAATAGAATTACTTTTTCGTTCCATTGTCGTGAAGGATAGCAAACCACTAAATTGGACCGTGAGATTGACGGAAGAGCCTATATGGGCTATATAGGTTTGGGCCTGGCCTTGGTTTTTCTTCAAACAACTTTAACTACGCTTACATTTCCATTTTAGGCTCGGGATTTTATAACTTTTGATTTGGTCTCTAGTAAAATTACAATTAGGTTGCATGTAACAGTTAATAATGATTGGCTGATTTGTTTTATAATTGATTAGTTGGCCTCAAGACTGATTAATTTTACCACAGATTGATCAAGAAATCCTAAAGCCTAAAATGACCAATCTTACAATCAATTGACCAAATTGTGTTAAATCATTATATGCAATTTATGTGACGATTTTGCATGAGAGGCTAGAAAGCAAACTGAAAAACATCTGTATTATATAATTTATTTGGATATTTATTATTGCTATAGTATGTATGTAGCATTTCTCTCTTTATAATTGATTTTTTTTACTGCATATAATTGGTACCTCATCAGTCAGCTCCGGTGGTTGATGTTGCTTAAGCTCCATCTTTTCAATTAAAAAACTACTATTTGGCAAAGAAATTAGCTTTTAGCCTTCATTGTTAATATCTCTATCAATTAGGTTATATTGTTGATATAATAATTTTTTAAGAGTTTAATGACTGAAATAGTTTTATGTTATTATTTAATCATAAATCATGGTTGGTATAACTTTTAAATAATTATTGGGAAAGTCAACAAATTTATCATAAATGATAGTATAAATATCAATGCATAATTATTTTTCTCATTTTTTGATATTTTCTTTCAATATTATTTTTCTCTTTATCTACTTTCAGTTCATTGGATCATCTTCTCTCACTTCTCTCTCTTCTCTTTCTATTTCTCTTTATTATACCGTTTTTTTTTCCAACAAAATTATATAAATACAATTTTCTACCAATTAAGAAACTTGAATTGGCATCATTAATAAGAAGTTGGTTTAAGCTCAGTGGAAAAATAAATTTGGCAATTTAATCGAAAGATTTTTTTCTTAAAAAAAATATGTAAATTAATATCATTTTTAAAAAAAAATAAAAATTAACGAACTTTAAATATTTGTAAGTGGAGCAAGTGTGTGTCCCACCCAGCGCATTGTGTTAACAATAACGCTGTTCATATGACGCCCAACACTTCTAACTTCTAAGATATTTCTCAGCAGTATCATGATCAGTGATACCATTCTTTATTTTCTCTCAACTTTAACTTATGTAAAAAGAACAATAAATACTAGTAAAAGTATACCATAATTTCATCACTAAACCAATCATTCACTCGTTTTAAAAAAATTAACAATCATTTTTGTTCTTTATAATTGCAATAACTTTTTTTTTAATTACTATAGTTTAAAATATCTTATTTAGATTCTTATAATTATACATGATTTTTTACTTCTTTTTTTTAATCATTATCTAAAATCGTTTAATGCTATTATATGCAAATGTTTTAAAACCACTGCAAAATTGAAACTGTCTTAACTTTTTTTTTAGTAGTTTTTTGTTTTAATTTTTTAATAGTTTTACAAAAGATCTGGATATAACAACCTTAACCAATTTTAGACGGTGAGAACTAAGAGGGTTAAGAAATCATAACTATAAAGATGAAATAAGATATCTTAAATTATAGAGAATAAAAAAAAGTTTTTTTTTTTTTACAAATATAGGACTAAAAGATAATTAAACCAGAAAGAAAAAAAAAATCAAAGATAAGGATGCTGTGATTAAAGTTGGGCTAAGGCAAAATATATACTTACCCAATAGGCAAGCGTGTGTGACGTGCCCTATCTGAGGGACAGACAGAGCAGAGAGGCATTATGAATGCTAAGAATATGTAATATGAATGAATGAATGAATATGACAACTAAAAACGAACAAGTGCAGAATGCATTCCTATTAGTCTCCAATTCATTGCCCCCTGATTTGTCCCCGTCAGATACAACAATACACACACTTGCATAAACTATTTCGTGGTGGTTTTAACGTGTCTGGAAGGTCACTGGGTCATTCGTTTTTACACAATTAAGTAATGCATGATCATAACAGGAAAAAAGGAAAGTTACAAATAAACAAATATTGCAAAGCTAGCTAGGTATAGTAACCTTTAAAACTGAGAAAGTGAGGGGTTAACCTGCTTTTCTAACACCACCCCATAAAGCATGTATGTATCTTACTATGTTACTAACTTATTTTCCTTTGGGTCGGTGCTTGTCCCCATCAAACTCCATTACTTCAACCACAACTACTTCCTCCTTAAGAAACCCACTTTTATTTGCTCAATTGCCCCTAAGTTAACGCCTTTGAAGAAACACCCCACCCAACCCCCTTCCCACTTTTTTTTTCTTACTTTTAATTTGCCAATACTTATTGGAAAAGTCACGTCAAGGCATTGAAATGACTTTAATGCTTTTCTAAAAGTAAAGTTCCAGTGGCTTTTGTTGGTTTTGGACCGCATTTTATTGGGTGAATACTGTATTAAGTGGCACAAACACTTTTACCAGATTTTTATCTATTTTATTTGAGTTATATTATTTAAAGTTTAGTAGATATATATTGTTAGTGTATATTATGATAGGATGATGATGTAAAAAAAATTGTTATTATATATATATATATATTATTTATATCATTTAAATATATATGATGCTTTATAATATTATATTTTTCTCTTTTTAGTCTATTTCTACTGTATAATTGTTTTTCAGAAGATGTATATAAAAATACTATTTCTCTTCATTTTTAGTTTACCACTCTTTGAATTTTTTTTTGAAAGGCCAACTGTTAAATATTATTATCACCAGCTCATAGCAAAAGTCCGCAGAATACAAAATAAAAAGCAGTAAAAGCTAACAATAAATCAACTCCAGCCGAACAGATAGAGAAAAAAAAAAAAAAACGATACCAATCTTTGATTTCATTTGTTCTTTTGTAATCGAGAAGGTGAACTTTTAATTTGTGTGATTGAAATTGTGACTGCCAACTGTGGTAAACATTGTTTAACTCTTCTGCTTCCGTAACTGATGACACCAATTACTTCATTAATTATTGCTTTATGAATAGACATGTTTTGTATCCGCAGAAGAAAACAAAGAACGAAAAATTATGATGCGCTTGCTTTTGTATCTTCGTACCCTACTACTTTTTCGTGGATTGCGATTTCATCTTTATTCTATAAATATAACTTTATCATGTAGACAAAAATACTATTTGATAATAATTGAAACTAAGTTTTGTAGATTTAATTGAAATGTATTAACTGTAAAAAAAATGGTTTAACACATATTTTGATCTATGGGTAGTGCAGTTTTAATTAAGTGTTTATACACAAAAATTTATTAAATAAATCTGTATGCGTGCAAATGTTACATGTTTAGTCCTACCTTGATGATGTTATCTCTAACAATCTTGCATGGACCATTAATCCCATTATGCATTCTTAATTTGGTCATTATACTTTAAAACACTATCAAATTAATTAATCCATATACGTGCAAATGCTACTTGTTTAGTCTCTATACTTAAAATAATAACCCCACCTTATGTAAAATATGTAACAAGGAATTTTAATAAATATTTCAAAGGTAAAAAAGAATTAAATATGAAAAGTTAGAAGTTAGTTATTTAAAGTTGTTACTTGTGAAGCAGTATCTCAAAAAACACTATAAGTTGCTAACAAAAACTTATTTATCAAAGACTATTACTATTTTCAAAAAAAAAAGTTTTTTAGGTAGTGAAGAAATGTAGAAGCTAATTGAAAAAGCTAGCTAAACATACACAAAGAATGCAAAACAAAAGTAAACATGCTTGAAACTTAAAGTGTGCAAGAAACTTAAATTTTGGAATCAAATAAAGTTAACAGGAACTTAAAGAATAATTACATGAAAAAATAAAAGGAAAAGTAAATAACTTGAAATACAAAATGAGACTCAAATTTAAAGGAAAATGGAGTAGAAGAATAAGAAGAAGAAATGTTATCAAATAGTAAAAAATCGAAAATGTGAAGAACTCAATATAAAAGTGGAACTTAAAAGGAAAAAAAAAAGGGGAAGTTGAAGAGAATAACAAATTAAAGTAAAGGACCAGGGGGGAAAAATCGAAAGCAATATATATAAAATTGCGGGAATGTAAAAGATTTTGAATTAAAATTGGTTGAAAATGACTAACTAGGATCATGACATTTGTCTTGATCCATGTGACTGATCCTTCTAACTTAGAGTACTCAAACCCCGTCCTTAAAGTCGCCTCTTTCATATCTTATTGTTTTTTGTTTTCATACTTGGCCATTTGGCCTTAATTAAATATAGATGTTGAATTGAATCTTCCTCAAA
This sequence comes from Glycine max, assembly GCF_000004515.6. Classification (NCBI taxonomy): domain Eukaryota; kingdom Viridiplantae; phylum Streptophyta; class Magnoliopsida; order Fabales; family Fabaceae; genus Glycine; species Glycine max. Next base: position 6,527,325 of record NC_016091.4, read on the forward strand.
ATCTTGAACATTTCCTCAATATGATTCAAATCAACTCCAATATTCAGGTTATGGAATTTTAAAAAATTGAAATATGGCTAATCAAAATGTAGTTTCCAACACTTGAAAAAATTCCAAGTAGACACTAACATTTTCTTACACATGGTTTTTTAATTTGATTTAAGGATAATAAATATCGTACTCCTTGTTCTTTTTATAAGTGTGTTATAATTTGACTTTAAGTTCAATAGTATAATGATCTTTTAGGTCTAAGTATTGGACGGACTGAACAAAGTCATAAGTGTTAACTAAAATCAACTACTGTAATAAGAATACTAATGTACACTTCGTTAATAATAGATCACACATTGGTAAGGAGTAAAACTCCAATATCACTACACGTAAATAGATATCATTACTCATAAGAGGCCTTTGGCCATGTTTTAGATAATCTAACGTATAGTTGATTCTTATATATACCACTAATGTAACAAATAATAATTTAATATACATTGTCAATGAGGTGAAATTCATACCAACTTAGTGTCAAAGTATTCTTGCAAGTATAATCCATATTTTATAATGTCTCAATCGCATGGTAACATGAGTAAATTCACAAGAACTATGACCGTATTCGTTGAAATACATCAAAATCAATACTCATTAAGAGCTTAAACATAATCACTTGTCCACCTCGAACACTATATACATTATATCTTAGACACATTGTCATAATTCATCTCAAACAAATCAATAAAAATAGTTTTTGAAGTTTTTTTTTTTTTATATGAAACCACCTCCAAATTGTTTACTACATTAACTTTTTATGCCCTTAATTATTTAACGATTTTTCCCCATCGATAACTATAAATCCCATAAATCAATTTCTTGGACCCTCCATCATAAGGATACGAGAATATCATTGAATGAAACCACTTATTAGATTGACTTTCCTTTTCCTATACAATGTAAAGGTTTATCACTTAAGTGCAAATCCATTAATTAATTAAGTAAAAATAGATTAGCAGATTAAGGCCCAATAATTTTAGGGATAATCCCAAAATAAGTATTACATCTTGTTCTATATATAAGATCTTTGTGTACTTGCTTCACAAAATTAAAAATTTAGTTAATGACTTAAATTTGTCAATTATTTTTATGTTTTTTTTTTCAAAGATTAGCCTCTATGGTTAATTAATATTTTTTCACCTAATTAATTAATACATATTTAATATTATTTTTATTAACAATTAATTAATATAGTAGACATATTTTCTTAATCTTGAAATTTAAAGATGAAAACTATTTTAAAAAATACTTTGTCAAACTAAATGAAACCTAAAACACTATTTTAAAAATTATAAAATGATAAAAATATCACCTTCCGAATTTACTTCATTTTTCTATAGATAATAAAAAATTGCATATGTAATAGTAAAAATAATAAATTTGGAAAACTATACTTTATTTTATAAATAACCATAGAAACATAATATTTTTTATTTTCAAAACTATATATGAAATAGTATTAATAACAATAGATGAAAAGTATTTTTTATGGTTATTTATAAAAATAAAATAAAAACAAAATCATTTTTCAAAGGAGGCATGATATACTAAAGAGTAAAGAGCAATTGATTCAAGTAGTATATACTTGAAAAAATTAACTTCAGGAAAAAAAACTTTAATTTGAATCTGAAATAGTTCTTATTATATTATAATTTTTTAATTTAAATAAAATAATGTCCTATAAAAAGTATGTTGTTCTAGAAAAAAGAAAAAACAAAAAAAGAGGGAAGCGTGATATATTTTGTTCATCTCCTTTTCCACTCCCTGTTTTGGACGAGAGTTGGTGCAAGTTGTGGCATCAACCTCAATTGAAGGAGATTTGTCCTTTCACCATTTTGAGAGAATGAAATTCCGTCTCCACTTTCCCCATCAAAGTCAAACCGGCCTTAACAAGTGATCAATAAACTAACAAAGTTGTCATTATTGCTCAACAAAATAAATTATTCTCTCCTTTTTATGTTCTTTTAATCAATATAAATTAATTATATAAAATATCAATAAAATATATATTTACTAGAAGAATTCATGTAATGATAAATGTATTTAAGAATTTAAATTAAACATCAATAAATATTATTATTAAAAAATAATCAAGACTATTTTTTTTAAAATGAAAAATATTTTGAAACAAATCAACTAATTTTTTAAGACATATATAAGACGAAACGAAACGGAGAGAAGAATGATGATTAAGTAGCCAACAACATAAGACTCAAGCTCATGAGCATGCCATTATTCTAGTATACAGTTCGATTGGAATTTTCAAATTTGGACGGGTGTCGGGCGAATCCTATTCCCATCCCCTTTATTCCCCCTTTATTCAAATTTATTTTGAATACGTTTTAGTATTAGAGTTGAACAGTATATATTGATACTGTAAAAATTTTACATCTTGTTTAATCATAATTTATTGTTAATATAATTTTTAAAATAATCATCATAAAAATTAATAAATTTATCATATATAATAATGAATTATGATTTAACAACAGTGTCATATAAATTTTTTTCTTGAAATTATTCTGATTTTTTATTAATACAACAATTTCATATTGCAAGAGAAAAGTATATAACACGAGATTAATGAATTTTACACAAATATAATAATAAAACATATTAATTTTTTATAAAATAATATTATAATCCTAACAAGGACCCAAATACACAAATCAACGGCGTGTAATTTTCACTATAGTACATGTTAGTTCACGAGCGCTTCCATGATTCGTCGATAAACGGTCCAGATTAGTCACCGTTCAAACACGTAATTACACGTAACAGATTAGGTCACTTTCGTGATTTCAGTCAGCAAAAACACTTTCCCTTTTCCTTTTTAATGTCAAGTGCCGCCCATACTTTTTCCTTTTTATTCTTTTTTTGTTAAAAAAAAAAACTCCCAAGAGTAAGCACACGTTCATGCACATTGGCTTCTTCTATTTATACCCCACAAGCTGCTACTCTCATTCCCTTTTCCCTCCCTATTCTCTCTCCTACTGTTAACGTTTTCTGTTTTCTTTCCGTCGACGTTCTGGCTGCGTCCCAAGAATCTCTGACGCCGTTGTCGGTTTTCTCCGGCCACGGCTACTTCCAACGGATGGCGACGACGACCACGGAGTTCGATCTCGATTACGAGTTCCCCGATCTCGATTACGACCTTCGCTATCTCAGTCTCGCCGGAATCGATGCCCTCACCGCTTTCCAAAACCTATTACCGGTCAGTTCTCTCTCTCTCTCTCTCTCTCTCACTCACTCACTCAATTCACGTTCGATTGGAGCCATCTTTGCCACGCCATCAAACATGTTCTATGACCTATGACGTGCCAAACTGAAAATCTATTACCGCTCGCGCCTGACGCTTCCTTAACCCTAATAACAATGAGAATAAATAAACTATTTGATAAAAAATAAAATAAAAGCTGATAATAATTTTCAATTAATTAAAAATGAATGAATGTACCCTATATAACCATTTCGATTCATTGTAATTTGTAATTGTGAAAATCTCTCCAACATCCAGTAGAAGAGAGATCTTACAGAAAGAAAATGATGAGTGTGTTAATTTTTTTAACTACTTATTATATGTTTCAATTGAATTTAGAAATGTTGTGAATATGTTTCAATGTAAATCTAACTAATAAAAACAAAAATAATGATCCTAATCCTTCAAAAGTATTTTTTTTTCCTGTAAATCAAATAAATCTGTATGTGTATATGCTTCTATTGAAAATTTGTTGTAGGAAAGGATCTGCACCCTATTGAAGGGGAAAATATAAGAAGAGAAAGATATTTAGAGAAATAGTGTTGTGGTAGGTGGATTAAGATTAAGATCTCAAACATTAGATTTTTGTTGTGAAGGTGAAAGTAAAATTACTCTGAAATAAAAGAAAAAAAAGAATTTAGTAGGAGTAGGAGATGTTTGGGCTGAATAAAAAGGTGAGTGGGTGAGTGAAGGTTGCAGTGAAGTTTGTTCGTGAACAAGACTTTTGTGATGTGGACTGCTTCTTCATTATTGGGTTGTGTTGAGACTTGAGAACTTGTGTGAACGCAGGACTTTGTGATATTGCGCTTTCTCTTTTATAATTTTGTTTCTTGTCTTTCTTGCTTTGGAGTGGGTCCCCATCCCATGATGTCCTTTCTTATTTGCAACTGTGCACCCCACTATTTGACATGCCAATCGTGTCACTGGCCATTATACTCCTCTAATTTTGCACAAAATATTTAGCCGGTTAATTGTGTATATTGAATTCAACCGTAATTAATTATGAATAAGAGGTTACGGGATTTCTTAATCTATTGGATCACAAAATAATCTGCTTGCGAATCTATCTCATGGTCGTTAATCCATGAAAATTTTAAATGTGAAGAAAATTAAATATAAGTTTTTTAGTTAAATATATTATTCTCCAACTTTATGGCGGAAGTTGATCCATGTAGTCGACCCCACCTAGTGGGATAAGACGTTGTTGTTGTTATATATTATTCTCCAACTTTCATGATGACACAATGAAGTCTTACATAATTACATCCAATCATCAATCCTAATGTTATTAGCATGGTCGTATAGATACCAAGAGCATCAAGGTATTTGCCTTAAGTCCATTAAAAATGTAAGTATAGATGTACATCACAATAGAATAATTGTGTTATGTCTTAATATTTTAATAATTAATTAATAAAAAATAACTTGATTATAAGGTATTAATAAATAATTTTGTAACTTGAAAATTTAGAAAATTAATAGTTAATATTATTTTTAATTTCTTTAAAAAGTTGGCCTTAGGCGTCTAAATAGCTGTGGTAATTAGAATTAGTGATAAAGGTATTGATTAAAAATAAAAATAAAATTGTGTATATTCACTAGCCATGACTTTCCTTGACATGTATCAATAAAATTTTCCTTTTAGTATTATTTATTTTGAGTAATACTTCCATACACAATTTTATAACAATGCATACTTAAGGGAGTGTAACAAAAGATTAGGGTGAAACGTGTGATAAAATAAGTGTATAAAAATTATCGTAAAATAATTTTGTTCTATTATTTTTTATAAGTAGTTTTACTTCACTCCGCCGCAGATTTATAAGAAAATAAAATTGTTTGAAAAGCTTTCTGCAAAGTGACAAAGCAAACAACAATACTAAACTATTTTCATTATAGATTAGTCCAAATACGAGTAGTTTTCATGATTTTAAAATTAATTCATGCCAAGTTTATCAAACGTCTGTTGTCAATTCAAGTGGACTGTCATGAAGATTGTTTGGGTGATATTTCTAATAAATAATTACTTTACAATTACGTAAAGAAACACCCTTGTTTAACTTGTAAAAAAACCTTTGGCAAAAAAAATAAAAAAAACCTTGTCTATTTTTAAACCATTAGATTTATCTTTAAATGTATACAATATTAAATATTTTTGTATAATTTATATGTCAATTTATTTTTACATATTTGCTTTTTTGGAACCCTTTTCGTTTTATTTAATATTTTTATATTAAATATTCATATTAATTAATATTAATAAGAAAGCTTGTTACTATTGGACTAATTAACTTTGAGCACGGGTGCATGAAATATTTCACAACCAAATTAAATTGAATTCCATTGGTCACGAGTCAGTAACAACAGTACGATTAAATCACTTTATCTTTGGTTGGTGCGGAAGGAAAAGATAAGTTATACCTATTGAATGACTTGTGTCAATAAACCCAACTTATTTTCTTTATGTTATTTTGTTTTTACATAAAATCCCAAACGTTTTTACTTTCATGGAGACTTATAAAAAAATATAGAATTAAATTCAATAAATTTTTACAGTCAATTTTTTAATACATTTTAATATGTGTACCAAAAGAAACATGATTTCAATTAAAAAAGTTTTACCTTTATACTAATACATTATTTAATGAATTTAAATTGTTAACATAATTAAAGTCATTAAGTAAGTAATTAATACAAAAATATATTATCCATAAAAGTATTTACAGTAACAATGTATCAAAATTAGTTTAAAAAAAGTTTAAGAAATTAGGTTCGCTCATTGACCGATCAACCTAATTCAACTTAACTTAAACTTTTTAGGTTTGTTTGAGTAACACCTAACTAAGTGGAAGGGTCATTTTGGTTCATGGAGTAAGTTATTAGTTAAGTTTGTTTGAGAGAAACTCAACTAAGTTGAGTAAGTTAGATAAATTAACATGATTGTTAGACTTAATTTGAAAAATTAACCTTATTGCATTGACGAATATGGTTTTAATTCGGTTTAGATTAGACCTAAAGGCTAGAAACAAAATTTCAAGGTTGCATCTTTAATCACAGTTCTCAAAGAGTGAAAATTGTCAATTTTAATTATTTTTAAACTTTTAATGCATGGTGGATCGTTAGAGTGAAAAAAGAGAGCATATGCGACTCAATTACTCGACTAAAATCAACTCAATGTATATATGGTTGATTAGGTTTGAATTTTTCTTTTAAATTCTTATGCAACTCAACTTGAACACAACTTTTTATAAAGCTTTTATATTATGGCCTCTATCTAAGTGGACCCGTTTTTAGGCTTGTGGGTTGTTGGAGTGGTGCTTTGCTACTTCCCCCCTGTACAGCGTATCTTTCGTGAATTTGCCCCATTGCTGTACTGTATGTAAAGAAAAAGAAAGAAAGTTCTGCCCAGACAAAGTGAAAAAGAAAAAAAAATGGAAAAAGATGATTATAGTGACTAAAACGATGTACAATTTTCCAGCTAGCTTAACCATCCATTCGTAATTGCAGGATGCGGCGATGACTTCATTTTCAGCTTGTGGACTAATAGACCCTCATTGTTCTCAAAACCTCACTCCCATGCATTCCACCATCACTGCTACCATTGATTCTCAGTCAACGATTTGCGCCACCAGTAATGGTATGATCGAGCACTACGTATATTGTATATAGCCATTATTACTTGCATGTCAAGTGCCATTCATATTAGCATATTATTATTAGAGGAAAAAAAAGTTACACACCAGACCGAATAAAACAGTTTTATACCATTATCTAGTTATATACCATTATATGTTAAATTTGTTAATTTTTATAATAATTATCTTTAAATCATAATAATAATAATTTGTGATTGGATGACATAGTTGGGAGCCCAATCTCGGCAAATAAACCAGAGGGCAGAGAGAATCGTACCAAAGGAGCCACGAGTGGTTCCTCTGAGCCGTCTGATGAGGATGATGAAGCAGGTGCTTGTGAACAGAGCACAAATCCAGCTGATATGAAGCGCCTTAGAAGGTATCTCAAAGATAAAGTATTAAACTTAGGTTATTTTTGGATAAATTTTTCTGTGAGAAGACGACTCACAAGGTCTATAAGTTGGTTTTAGCCGACCGAGAGAAATTCAATCAATTTTTAATTTCTTATTTTGTTTATAAGTACTTATAAAAGAAATTATTCATATAGAATTTAAGTGATCTTCAACCTACCGTGAGATTTTAAATTATGTTATGGTTTTAGGAAGGTTTCTAATCGCGACTCTGCTAGAAGGTCAAGAAGAAGAAAGCAAGCGCAATTGTCTGAGCTTGAGTTGCAGGTAAACTGGTCTGTTGGGGGAGTACATGAATGGTATTTAATTTGATAAATAAGGGAATAAAATATAGTAATGTTAATTCTTAGAGCTAATTCATATGAATTGTGATTAAGATAATGGAACGTTACTCGCTCTCCGAATCTATAATTTGTTTTTGGAATTTAAGACATCAACATTCAATATTTGGTCAAATGCACAAGAAGCAATATAATGTTTTTGTTTTTTTTTCGTTTGAATTTTGCTTTCTCAGGTTGAAAAACTCAAAGTGGAAAATGCAACCCTATACAAGCAGTTCACGGATGCTAGTCAACATTTTCGTGAGGCTGATACGAATAATCGAGTGCTAAAATCAGATGTAGAAGCTTTGAGAGCCAAGGTAAGAAAAGGAGTAGTAACTAAGAATAAAGGAAGCTTAGTTTTTAATTAAGGTTGATGAAAAACATCTCAATAGAATTCCAACAGAGTAGTGCTCAGAAGAATTAAGATACACTTTTTTTAGATAAAGAATCAATTAGATAAGTTAATCTGTCTAGTTTAATTTAAAAAGAGTTTAAGATAGTTATTATAAAAGTTAATAAACTAGTAATTTGGTATTGAAGGAAGGTTTATAAAAATCTTTTACATTCTCGGCATAAACCAGCAATTTGCCCATGACTGAAGAAATTTGTGTCCACTTATATAGGTGAAGTTAGCGGAGGATATGGTCACTAGGAGCTCTTTTACTACGTTAAACTATCAGCTTCTTCAGACACAACAACATCAAATGAGCACACCCCCGCAACTGAACACGACTAATCTTCGCCGCATGGCGCATGTTTCGCCAACCATCACCGTCCATGGTAATGATGCCTCATACAATGGTGTAACAGTTGGTGAACAGAATTCATCAGCACTTGGAAACTTGGATATGACTTTCAACAACATCAACAATGGAGTCATGAACAATGCTATGAGTTGTGGGACTATTTGGCCACTTGATTAGACTCTAGCTATGTTATTTGTCTTGTCTAATTTGATTAGTAGCCTATGTTAATGTCAAGCTGTGTTATTTGTCTTCGCTTGATTCCTCTTTAATGATGCCTCTGTTTAAAATGGTGTCTTCTTTCGTTGTATCTAGTTTTGTATAAAAGGACATGATTGCTTTATCCATTTCTCTGAATGTAATTGTAAAAAGACAAACATCTCACCTTGCCATATATATCATCTAATAGACAGACAACAAAACCTATAAGACATGGTTTCTAATTACTAATTAGGGTCATGCCAATGCTTACGAAGCATTTGGCTGACAAATTAAAATACGACAAAATAATTAAAGAAAACAAAATGAGACATAAGATTAAAAAGTAGAATATTTTGGCTCTGACCAATCACCAAAGTAATGAAAAAAATGTTTATTTATTTTACTTCATTTATATATGAAATATTACTTTAGAAATTAGAATAAACTAGTCAAGAGGTATAATTTAGTTGGTAATACATACTCACATGTTGAATTAAAAAAATATAAATTTGATTCTCATAAAATATATTCCTGTGTAAGAATAATAATTTTTAAGTGTGATTAAACTCCTCTAAACTAAGTGATTACGAATCTTATTAATAAAAAAATTACAATAAACTAAAAAAGATATCAAAACACATTTAGATGTAGTTAAATATAATTGTCACTAAAAGAAAATTCTTCATGATTATTGAGAGTCAAAAGTTCTTAATAATAATAAATCATTGCTACTAAAATTATGAGTTATTATAATTTTTTATGGATAAATATTAATTGTTAATTTCTTATTTTTTAGTAACAGATATAGAATTTATAATCTTTCTCTCTTTTCTTTCTTTCTTAACAATCCGAGAATCTTATATCTGCTATGGGTTATTATAAATATACAATTATATTCTTTTCCATTTCATTTTCACTTCTTTTTCTTTTACGTTGCTTATTGTATCTAATACTTTTTATATCTCTCTTCCACTCCAATTCACCCCAAAATATATATGACATTAAACATTTTCCAAAAACTATCAACCGCTTATCAATAGTCAAAATTTCTTTGAAAATAAGCATGCCAATTTTTTTTTTTTAAATGGGCCTTTGAAATCATAAATAATACTGTTGTTTAGTTAGTTTACACTAAACGATTAAGACTTATATAGACTGCTTGACTGATCGGTTTGTTTGCCTGATGTTAATTTTTCATGTTATGACCAAAACTGAGATTTTAGAAGATAAAAAATATTCTTTTTATACACATAAATAAAGAATTTATCAATCTCAGACTACATACATACTTGCATAATATTTAGATAGCTAGTTGAAATATGGAATGGAATGAAATATAGAATAAATAATGAAATGAACAAAATTAACATATTATTCAGATATTTTATAATAAAATGAAATAAAAAATTTATTTGATTATTTAAAAAATGTATGGAATGAGAAATTGATTAGTAAATAATAAATATTTCATATTTCTAAAATGAGAAGAAAAATTAAAGTTTTAAATAGAATGAAATAAAATACATTTCACCAAATTCAATCTCATTCCATCTTATTTTACATAATTCTAATAATATTTTATTTTACTTCGTTATTCCATCTTATTTCATAAAATTAAATACTTCTTAAAGAACTTACCTCTCTTCCATTCGGATGGACGGACATACTTATTTCTCTTCTTCATCTTTATTTGTTCATTAATATTATTGTTTTAGATCGAATATACCAGTAATTCATGTGCCAAACACCTGGCAGGAATCATCAGATTAAGTGATGAGTGAATCGTTTCACAAGCTATGTCTGGGGAAGATTCACGTGTGCTGTATAAATAAATTATATATTAAAATCGATAATGTTTATCTAAACTATAGTTAGATGCTTTTCTTGTTTCAAAACCTCGTTATCTATATATATATATATATATATTCATTTGCATAGAAAGGTACGGACCCTATGGTATGAGTGACAATTCAACCAATTTACCTATACTATACATTTATCCCGTCCATCCATGCGTAAATTCAATTAGTTTATTCAGTTATAAAAATAAAAATGAATTAATTAGCTAGATTAGATTAGCATTTATTATTGAATGGATAATGAACTATTCAACCTAAATCATAAATCGTTGGATCAACTTGGTAGATAGACTCATAGACCCTAAATTGTTTAAGTAGTTTATCTCCTCTAAAGTAATATTGCATGAGATGTATAAGGTGGTCTATCTATTGTTAATTTAAATAAACTGAATTATGTTTACAAAATATTTTAATTAAAAATTATTTTTTTGAATTTAACTCTTCTAAACTGAAGAGATATATAAAGTAATAAAATAATAGTTATCTACCATTAATTTAAAATAAGTTATGCTTACAAATTTTTTTAATAAAAATAAAGAGAGGAGTTAAATTCATTTGTTAACTTTTTTTTTGTCTCATACGTTTTTTTCTTTAGAAATAATTGCACTAAATATAAACATTATTTTTAACATAAATTTGATTCTTAATTCACTAAATTATAAGAGATTAGTCCTTTCTGCTAGATTTAATCCCTGTCGGTTTTGTTTAACTCCTTTAAAATAAAGGTTTAATCACATATTTTATCAATCAATTTTCTTTATTTTATGAATTTTATTATTTATTTATTTTTGTATATTTTGTCATCATATTTTTTAATTTTTGTGTATTTTAACTCAAGTTTTTTTTCACCGGATCATTTTTTTCATTATGTTTTCAATTTGTATATATCTTATTATTGTGTTGCTAACAAAAGGTCGCTTTTATGGACATGTTAACACATTGTTACATATTTGACCAATCGGTACAAAAATTTGAAAACATAATAATATAATAGGCAGAAAAAAACTTACATGATAAAATTTATAAAATAATAATAGTTGGATGGTAAAATTAATGTTCAGTTAAGCTTAAAATGAAAAGATATGTAAAGTGATAAAGGGGTCATTTATCTACCATTGATTTGAAATAGATTATTTTTATTTAAAAAATCAATAGTGAATAGATCCTTATTTTCTCACTTACGAAAATTCTAATTCTATATTCGTTTGACCTTCTCCCTGTGATGAAACGGCAACAACGCGCCAATGCGCAAGCATTATATGTTAAATAAATGCCATTCAAATTTCTAAAATAAAATATAAGTATTTGAAAAAATAAGAAAAATCAATATCATTTTTCTTTAATTATAATATTCCAACGACTAATTAGGAAAAGCACATGAATGATTTGTATAGACCATCGTTTCTATGTCACCTGTCATTTTATTCTCCTTTCATAGCAACTGGTCTCGACAACTACGTACTGCAATATTGCTCGTACAATTCACAGATCGATGCTTAAATATTTAGCAAATTTATATGCTTCTAGGTCATTGTATTATATTACAGCTTAGATTTTTTGCCTCCTTGATAAATAGGAAACGGTGGAACAAATATATATATATATATAAATTCATTAATTAGCTGAAATTTTCAATTTTGCATGCATAGTAAAATAGAACAAACAAAAATTTATGTGTGAACTCTAGAAATGAAGAAATCGCACATGATGAACAGACTAAATGGGATTTGCCTACAAAATTGATAGCAACCAAGAATGAAGGGGAACAGGTAATGCAAAACAATAACAATCTTCATATTTTTGTCATAGAATGCTGGTATCATCAATTAATGTACAATTATCAGCTCAATAGTTATTCCTAAAATCAATGAAATTTTTTGGTTAACTGATGCTAAGTGCATGCTACCCCATCATCAATTCAAACTCACCAAAATCAACCTTGCCATCAAAGTTCAAATCAGCAACCTTCACCATCTTCTCAATAGCACTCATATCCCAACCCTTGTCCAACCCCAAGCAATCAAGCACCCTCTTCAACTCCATTGCATCTATGTATCCATCCCCATCCTCATCAAAGATCTTGAAGGCTTCATGCAAAAGCTCACTCCGCTTTGACATGTCCTCCAACTCACCAAGCACCTCTTCCACAGGCACTTCATCATCCAGCAAGCCACCCTTAGTTAGCTCAAACCCTGATGATGATGAGGACTTATCATACATCAAACCTAGCTTCTCCACCACTTGCCTAGCATTTTCCTTCTTGATTCTTCCGTTGGTTTCCATGCCAAAAACACTGACAAGGGCACCAACCATCTTGTCATTAAGTTTGAGCACATTCTGGGGCTTGTGATCAAGGTGAGACACTGAGCTTTGTGGGGAGCATTTCAATGCTTGTAAAAAGTCCCCAAGGAATCTGGAGCATGCTTCTGCTATCCCCATTTGAGTCTATATGTTGTGACTTATGATTTACTTAGCAATAGCTACGAAGCAATTGCAAGTTTTGGTACAGAACTTAAACTTGTTGTGACACACCTCTTTTATAGTTAGATCCTTGATATTACACCCTTGTTTCAATTGTAAATCACTCAAGTGCCATTGTATGGTGCAAATCATCAATTATATAATAATAATAATCATTGAATACAGCTAATTGGCATTATAGAGGCAGCTGGCATGCAAATTGCATTCGCTAAGGGGATAATATATATATATATATATATATGTATGTATGTATGCATTAATTATGTAGTGCATATTAGATGTATTCTACATTTTGGTTCACTGTACCCAAGGGCATGGCAAGTTTACTGAGCACTAATACGTTAACGAATATAAATAAATTAGTTGATACTGTGTGTCCTAGTCCTCAACACTCTACAGTGAGATGTCTTCTTTTTATCAATACCCGCTATAATTAACAAGATGCATGTATTTTGTCATTTGGTTCTTTTTTATTTGCTTATTTAAATAATTTATACATTAATTAAGAAATGTAATTAAAGTTCATGTTTTCCTTAAAACCAATATTTTAAACTTTTTATTACATTCTGTGTATTTTACTGTAAATATAATTTTTTTAAACAAGTAAACAGATATAGTAAATGTAACTAAATAGAAAGTGATTAGATTATTCAATGAAACTTACACAAATCACTCGTTAACAAAAAAAAAAAAAAAAGACAAGAAAACTGTGTTGCTAACATTTGTCGTGATTACAGTGTGTTTGGACACTAAAACCGCATAAATTTTGTTAAAAGAGGCAGAATCAAACATGTTATATATATAATACTATCTCGTGCTCCAGATGATTCTTTGTGAAAGGGAAAGCTTCTTGTGGCCCCACTTCCCGTATCAAGTTAGTGTGACCTTCTTCTACCTAAAAAGATCATTCAGTTTCCTTTAAAAATACCATTTGCTTCACGTTCACTTGAGTTTATTTATAGACCTACATTTATTTTCAAGGGTTTATTATTTTAAAATTTGAGTTTAAGTTTAACTCAATCTAAAACTAACTTGAAAGATAAAAATTGCTCTGTTTTATTTTGGCATTAGCCTTACCTATGTAAGTCTTAGATTTTTCCTAATATGTTAATCAGTACGTGCTTGAAAGAAACTGGTATGTTAAGTGGAAATGTATTTGAAATTGTGGTAAATTAATTACGTATATTAATTATATTTTTTTAATATATTTTATAATTTCTTGAAAAATTTCTTAACATTGATTAGCATTTTGCTTAATTTTAATACACCCACGTATGTAATAATGTAAAATTTTATTTTAATTGAAAACTGGTATAGAAAAAAGTGAAGATTTTTGGACAACAACATGCACTTGCTTGGTTAAGTCTCCGTCCCATTAGGCAGTACCTTCCTTGAAGACACTATAGTCTATTGCAATTCTCCAGAATATAATATATAATATTATGCTCTAGATCGAATCAAGCTTTTGAAAAAGATACTTTGCTACAACCATTTTTTAAAACATGTATGGTCTGAAACCGCGTTTTGTTGCTGTACTAACAAGTATTTAAATATAATTTTCAAACATTTGTTGGCCTTAATCCTGCATGAATTGTGTCCATATCACGTGGACTATTTTTAATTTGTTTACCATTGTGATTTGAATATTAGATAGTTAAAAATCAAAAGCTTGTCAGCTTAATAATGCGAGATTCAATCCCCAAAGCCATTAGACATAACTAGTACTATAAATGTACCACAGATACACAGGATTTGCTGCTACTATGTCGAAATAAACAATATTATGCAAGAGAAAAAGGAGGTTTGTAAAGGAGCATTCTGACTCAAAAGAAAAGATAGTACAATCTATTATGCATGTAATTTATTGGGAGTTGTTTGGGGCACCCATCATTTTTGCTGGCACATCAACAATGTGGATGAAAGGACGAAAATGTCGGTATAAAAAAAAAAGTTGACGTACGTACGGATTGACAATCCTTATGGCCATACGGATTGTCAATCCGTACGTACGTCAACTGTTTTTGACACTCCTCTCATTTTTCGACGACGAAAACTGATCAAAAATCACCATATACTCCTAAAAAATTCACGTACACCATCGGAGATTAAATATGCTTTCAAACTGCGCTTAACGAAAGCAACTTACACTAAGTTACAAAAATTTTGCAAAAAAAATGGCACCTCAGAAATAAAAAAATGTAGCTACTATTTGTAACCGAAAATACCATAAGAGTATGTTTGGATGAAGAAATTTAATAGGGTAATTTAATTTTTTAAAGGATTTTAATTACTCTTCAATTAAATAAGATGTTTGGATAAAAATTTGAAAAGAAATTGAAATTTGAGTATTTTGATAAGGGATTTTAGTTAACTTAAATATTAACATTTCAAATTCCTTTCTTTTATGAAAGAATTTGAAATTCTTTTATGCCAGAATACCACAGCTTCTTGAAACATCCTTCATCCTTTCACTATTCTCTCTCTTGGCTTCGGGACCGAAAACCTCCGCACTCAGCTGCCGACGGTGGTTTCCGGTGACTGCATCGGAAAGTTTGTGCTGGTCACAAGCAAGGTCAGTTCTTGCCTCTTCTCTCACTCTTGACTGCATCAAAAACCTCCTTCATTCTTGACTGCAACGGAAAGTTTGACAGCATTGGAAACCTCCTTCATTCTTGCAAAGCTTCTCACTCTTGTCTCTCTCTCTTGCAGCAGTTTTTTCCTCTGCATTATTCTGAAAAAGGTGCCGATCACAAGCAAGGTTAGTTCTCGCCTCCACCGATGCACTTTTCAAATAGATGGTTCATTTTTCATTATTCCTACGATTATTATTTCTATTTTTATCTTTATTGTTCAATCTAAGCGTAATAAGGCGTAGATCTAGAAATCACGGTGTTCATTTATTTCTTGTCTATTTTCATATGCTATGTAGTTTGTGCTGGAATTTCTAATTCTTATTGATGCCTGCAATTTGACTCCTTTGATAATAGTTCATTCAAACAAGATTCAATTCCTATAAGTTAATCCTTGTTGAAGAAAGAAAGCTAGTGAAATTAGTAGGTTTGTGATAGGGAAGTTGGTTTTTTTAGTTTTTTTATGGTATAAATATGAGATTCAAGAATGTGTTTTAGGGGTATTAAATCATCCGGTTTTTTGAGAGAGATGTAGCTTTTGGGATCTGTTAGTTGAAGAAACAATGAAAGATAATAAGCAGTTTAGGGGAAGTTTTTTATTTAAAATTGGTAACAGCAGAGATATGCTTGAAATTCCTGAAGATTCATATCGACAAGCAATAATATTAACATATTGTTAGTTATTCATGTTCTCTTATTAAGAAAATAGGAGGTGATATGGTTTGAGAAAATCAGTGTTTTAAAACCCAGAGATAGCAGCAGTGTGTAGCAGCTGACCCCAAAACTGTTATCACAGGATAGCTGCTACTTTGATTTTTTTTATATAGTTTTTACTACATATACTATATATCCATATAAATTATCAAATTACTCAAAATTCATGACATTCATAAACAACAAGGAAAAGTTGTAGGTGCCTTAAGCAAAAAACAGAAGAAGATACCAAAAAAGTCAAATACAAGTTTTCAAGATTAGAATTATCAATCAACAATCATCATTTTCTAAATTGAAGTCTTGTTATTTATCATTTTCACTACTACAGGTAGATTTGGCTTCACTTTAGAAATTGAAACCCCAAAAATAGCCCCCCAGAAAAAGCCTAACCTCTCTGTTTAGAGGGCTTTTCTAGAATCAACTACATAGAGCTGTTATCCTGTCAACTACAGTTGCTATTTACTACAGCATCCCCTGTAGCAGCCAAGGTCTGCTTCTATAGTGATATTTAAAACCCTGGAGAAAATATATTTTTTTTTCAATTTTATTTTTAAAAAAAATCATGTTATCTTTACTTCATTTTCTATTTTCAAAAGTTTGTATAGAAAATAGTGGAAACAGGAACAAATGAAAGTCAGAAAATGTTGTTTTGTCACTGTTAATTATACATGTAGAAAGCAGGGAGAGATAAAAAGTAGTTACTGGGAACGATAGGGAGAGAGAAAAAGTAGTTACTGGGAACAAAATTTTAAAAATGAAGAAATCTAATTTCTTATCCAAACACAAAATTTTAGAAATGAAAGAATTTAAATTGAAAAATTTGAAATTCTCAAAATTTAAAATTCTCTTAAATTTCCTCATCCAAACACACTCTAAGGGTATTTTCAGCATTTTGATTAGGGCAATGCTAACTCCTTTTTTTAATCCACATACCCCAACTTTTTTGAACTTTTTAAAATAGCAAAACTATCCCCACCTTCACCACCCTCCCCTTCCCTACACCCACTCCTCTTAGTTTTCTTTTATTTTCATCTCTTTAAAGCCATAATGGGCTATTTTGATCTGTTTCTTTTTTTTTTGCTTTTCACGAAACTAGTTTTTGTTAAGGATATTTTTATTTAAAAAAATACAAAAAAAGATTGGTTGGCGAAAAGTAACAAAAAAGAGAGAGGAATGTAAATAGCATCTGCCTTTTGATTAATTTAATTTTCTCTCCGGTAATTTGATTTGAACTTGTGGTTTTTTGGGGAGTGAATCAATTTTTAGGTTGTTAGTTCCTACACCATAAAAAATAAAAAATTTCATGGGCTCAATTTTTAATAGTCTAACTATTGTATTGGATGAGCCCAGTATCATTAGACAAACTCATAACAAATTTAACAAGACAATTGATAGATACACCTCCCTTAACTATTTAATATACCTCTTTTATATTTTGTCTCAAGTATACCCCTTTCCAGAATACCCCCTTGTGTGCAACACAGCCAAGTTCAAATGCTGTGATATCCTCTCTTATGTGATGGGTCCACTTATTTTTAACATGGAAATGAATTTATTTATACATCTAAAGATACAAGATAACCTGCAAGGTTTCAACGCAACTCAATGTGATGTACATACAATACAAAAACTACATGGTAGTATGGTATCCTCATAAAAATGTTAAATACAATGACAAGCAAAATGTATATAAAGATGTAATAACAGAAAGGATAAGGAGTAAAATTTGTGTAGACACAATACTCGAAAGCAACATGAAGGAGCAAGACCGAAGAATCAATGGTTTAGGGGTATTGAGAAAGGAATAACTTGAGTTTTCGTTGCTACTGAATGTGGTTAGAAACAATGGCATCAACGTCTGATCATGGTGATCATGATGTTCGCATGGTCCAATGAATGTCAATGCAGGCTTCCCAAAAGTTATTTTCGGAAGTGTAAAATTGCCGGAAACAGTTGAGGAGGTATGTTAATAGGGGTATAAGATTTAAGGGGTATTCTTGAGAGAAAAGATATAAAAGGGGTATATTAACTGTTGGGGGTATATTTATGTATACCCTTTAGCAATCTTATATGGACCCCAAGAAAGACATTAGCCCAATAATAAAATTTTGTGAAATAGAGTATTTAGTAACTTATGGAAAAAAAAATTCAATCAAATTATTGAATCACATAATATTATTTCAAAAAACACGTGAATCAAATTTTAATAATATATATTACCTATATATATGTCAAAAATTAGTTTTTATTTGTATAAATGAAATTTTTTAATGTTAAAGGATATTCGAATGTTAAATTTTTATAATTGACAAAAATATATCCTGAATAAAAATATCAATCATAAAAGATTAAAATTTTGTCCTTTAAAAAAATATTAAAATTGTCTCACCCCAATATAAACATTTCCTCTCTTTCGTGTGTGAAACATCCAAATTCAATGAGCAAGTATTGATGAAATACAAACGAGAACTGTCACCAACATATTTTTTTAATATGCTTTCTATTAGGCTAAATTGATTGAAATCATAATTTTTTAAATTTATTTATTATTTAAAGCGTTTTATTCGCAATTAAAAAATATTAAATAAAATGTCTTAAAAAGTGTATTTTAACCCTTCTCAATAAGAAGGAAATAACAAAAAGGTAAACACACAAAAAAAAAAAACTAAAAACCCAAAGATGTATAAATGCGTGTATCGTATGGGCCTCTCCAAAATTAATTTGCGAACCAACCAATCCAGGAGCAAACGGTTTACTGTTGGTGTTAAGTACTGAGCTACTCCACATGAGTTGGCCCACGACAACCTACATTCAATTCCTAAGGACTTCTCCTTCAAATTAAAATAACTAATATAAATAAATAAAAAAATACTATTATTCATTTAAATAAATCACACACCAAGAAAGTGTGTAATTATTTAACTCAGCTATTAATATAAAACGTGCTTTTATCATATAATGTCTCAAACAATTTCTAACAACACTCTACTTTGAAATACATTGTACTGTACACAATAAAAAAACAGTTTAACATCAATGTGGTGAGTTTAATTTTTATATATTATCATTGTGTAAAATAATATCTTATTAAATAATTAATAATATATTAATATTGTGAGTCTATAAAAAAATTATATTTACATAGTTGGTAGTTGGGTTTGATTCCATTTTCCATTAAAAAAATTCATCCTAACTAAACTTTAAAAACATATGTGATTTGATTTTTATTTAAAATAAAATTCGAATAAAATAAAACTAATATTTTTTATTTAATTTATTTTGGTTACTATGATTTTTATTAAAATATTATTTTATTGAAATTTATATATTTTCTTTTCATCTTTTAAATTAAATTACATTAAAAATTGTTAATAATAATTTATGAATATTAATATGTTAAACCTTTTAAAATAAAAATTTATCAAATTTTTATTCACTTTAAATTAAACATATGTTTAAAAAGTTGTCTAAAATGATATACACATTATAAATTTCATATACATAAAATTATAAGATAGTGTGAAATTCAAATGATATACACATAACAACAGTTGGATTTGATTTGTTTTCAAAAAATACAAACCACAAATTAAACCAAACTAAACCATCAATTTAAAAAAATCCAAATAAATAAAAAATCAATTTAATTTGATTTTTTAAGAAATTTAATGTAAAAACCCTATTTTTGTACTGATGATTTGATTGTTATAATAAGGTCTTGTTTAACTATTTTTCCTCTCCTTCTTTCTCTTTTTACACGAGTTACTTTTATGAACAACTTGTTATAAAATGTAATATAAATATTTTTTTATCCATAAATATTAATTTTATTAAAATATTATTTGAGAAAATTTGAACTCGAAATCTTTTTTTCCTGTATTCTTTCTTTATCCCTTTTCAACTACAAAATCGATCTTATATATCTGTAATACGAAAATCTTAATTAACACATTCTAAGAGTAATATACACTTTAATTCAATATACTTTTACGAACAAAAATAGTTTTATTTGACAACAAAGGAACATGAAAAAAGAGATTAAAACATAGGATCAAATTCTCGTTTTGTTATTTCAAGCCCACCTGCATCCTTGTTTTGCCACCAAACCATGTTTACATGCATTGGAGAAACTTGTCCAGATACATTCGTGAAAATTATGAAGATAAAACTTGTTTTGCCACCTGCATCATGTTTACAGATGTTGTCCAGATAAATGCTGTCAACTTGTTTTGTAGTTTAGTAAAATAGTTTTGCATTTGGGGAATATTATTATTTTAAAAGTGAATTATTTTTTTTAATAAAGTTATAATTGCTTTTGAACGATAAGTATAGACATTTTTTCTCTCAAAAGGTCTCACATTTAGAATAATTTTATACCTGAAAAGTTTTCAATTTATACTTTTTTTTCCTTTTAAATTCAACTCTACACACGGTGTAATTAATTTTGAGAAATGATTTTTTTGCCAAACAAGTTGATATGCAATAATAATAATAATAATAATAATAATAATAATAATAATAATAATAATACATTTGCAGCTTGCCATCAGGATAATTGTTTTGTTATCTTCAATCTTGTTTGGAAAAACTACTAGTAATATAAAAATATAGCTAGACGTGATTTAACAGAAATCTTATGTAGTTTTTGCACTAAAAATTCTACAAGTTTACTTTTAAGATACATAAATTATTCAACTTTAAACTCAACATTTACAACAGAAGATTGTTTTCCCCTATCATGTTTCGTAGCATATTTTTCAACAAACGTTTGGCCTATGTCTATTTTCCACTTATTTTATAAGTTTGTTCAACGGAAGGACACTGTCATATTTTTAGGTTATCTATCTGATTTAATTGCTTGAGTCGTCGTCGTCTTTGTTACGTTAACCTGTGTTTGAATATGGAATAAACAAGAAGAAGCTGCCATCCGTAGAATTCCCCTTTTCACTCGCCAGAACCACAAATCCCAACCTTTCATATGATCACACTCACCATGTCTCACGTAAAATATCAATGTTTTCCCGTTTAATAAATAAGTAGCCATGACTTCCATAATTAAATAAAATTCGTATGAGCATTTTGCCAACGACTTCGCTATTTTTTTTAAGAAAAAGTATTTTGGTAATATAAATTTATTAAAAAGTTATAAACATGAAAAAAAGAAATAAAACAGACTAAAATATGTGATAGTACAAATAATGTAATGGAAATAATAATAATAATAAAATATTATATAAATAGTATAACTTTTTTTTTCTTCTTCAGATCCTATTATTAGTCTACTACTTTTTGCTGATCCCTTCGATACATTTCAGACCTTCCTCGGCGGCACTCATGTGTCCTCACCTACCCCTGAACACAACTACTCAACCACATTTCTCATTTATACTCATATATACTTGGAGAAACTAACAATAAAAAAGGCAATATAACATTTTTTTTTCTTCTTCACATCCTTTTATGAGGTAAGAAAGATTTATTTTGTTAATATATATATATATATATATATATTTATATTTAAAGTTTTAAACAAGAAAACAATGTGAGCTTAATTATACTTCTTATCTCAATTCTTTTATCTATGAATACTTTTGATATCCTAATTATAATAGTTAATATTTACTTCTTATAATTTTTAATTATTAAAAATAATTTTATTATGTTAAGTTTTTGTCTTTACATTTTATATGCATGTTAAGGATATATAAGAAGTTGGGTTAACCTACCTAGATTCGCTAAAAGGAGGTTAGGTTAGGTTAGCTCACCTCGTCTTGGAAAATAATCTACACAGAATACCGCCTTATTTTAAGTCTATTTGAAAGAAATAAAAATCACTTTATCCTCTGGTAATTTTACACTTGATAAAAATACAATATTCACCTTTCTTTTATTTATAAAAATACGATCATTAAACATATTTTTACCTCTTTCAATGAGAATTTAAGTTTTTTGGTTGATAATGAGAATTTAAGTTCATTAAACTATATTACAAGTGTGAATTCCAATTTTGGATCGGAGAAAAACACTGAAATTATATAAGGAATTTCTTATAAGTTTTATGTTTAGCTTAATTACATATTTTACCATCTAATTATCATTTTTTTTCAAATTTTATCACCAAATTTCCCCCCCATATTTTATCGATCCATTAAATGTGCAATGAAATGTTGTCTTGTCCCTAAAAATGATGTCATAAAAAATTGAATGGTAAATTAATAATTTATTATAACTATAACATAAACATTTGAAAAAAGACTTAAAAGTATTAATTACCAGTAAAAAATGAATATTATTAACAGAGATACATACTTGGTTTAATTTTGGTATTGGGTAAGCGAGAGATATACTACTTTGCTAAAAGGTTTTTTCAACATAGAAGAAGTTAATTAATTGTGAAGAAAACGGTCTTCCATCAATAATATTATCAATCAATCATTTGGGTTTTGGTGGCCCTGGCTTGCCACATGTTCACATCGCATCGCATTAAAATAAAGATTAGATTGTCACAAAAAAAGAAAAGAAAAGGAAAAAACCATAAATAAAGATCAGGTTAGATTCTCTTAGAACATAGACTGGACCCGCAAGGAAGAATCAACCCACGCACGCCCACCTCGTGTTTCCTTTTTTCTTTATTTATTTTTCATCTTTTTACTATAAAAGTTTATAATTTCTTAATTCACCCGAGAAAAAAAAAAAGTAGAGTCTAATTTAATTTCTAGGTTTGAATGGGTACTAATTTTTACATTATTATTAACGTGTTTAATATAAAATTAATTAAATTTCCTGCTTATGATGATTTCTGATTCAATAATAGCGTAGAGTGAATATACTAAAAATAAAGAAAAGGAGTGAATATGTTATTTATTAAAAAATGAAAATGAAAATGAAAAATAGAAACCTTCCTTCCTTGTAAACGACGACGGTGTTATAAATATCAGAACAGAAGAGTTTTTTTTTTTTCTGTTCTCCGAACTCCGAAGCTTTGTTGGCGGCAAAGCAAATCTGCATAGCGATGGCGCCTCCGAAGCTCTTCGTATTTGCGCTTTCAGTAACCCTGATTTTTGCCATCGTTGGGGCCGAAGCCGATGTTTCCGTCGAAGGAGCCACTCCAGAGCCTGATACCTCCGCCATCAAGATCCAATTAGATCAACTCAATTCCAAGATCCAAATTCTCGGTACGTTTTCATCTTCTATGCGAAATAAAACCTAAATATATTTTTAATCTCGATTTTTTTTTCCTTTCTTAGATTTCAATTTTAGTAGTTACACTGTTTCGTTGAGAGAAGTCCACGTTTACGATTTTTCTTCTTCTTATATTTCTGTGCTATTTTTGTTTAGGAAATAAGGACCGTGTTATAATCGCGAGTCGTTGTGTTGTCGTGTTTACAATTTTCTATTAGTTGCAGTCACTGAATAGGAGAAAGCGTTGTGTTTAAAAAACAATTTTTTGAGTTTAATTTATGTTGTTGGCGAAAGTGTTGTTGAATGATCTCTATACAAGTCACTTTTTTGCGTAGTGGCTAATGATTTACGATTGAAGTGACCTCTATATATACTTCGAATTTTATGTTGTGGTTTCTGATGGTTTCTTTTTATGGCTAATACATGTCGTGCCTAATTTGAAGAGTCTCAAATCAGTGAAAAGTTGGAAGAAGTGAAGAAGAAGGACAAAATTATAGCAGAAAAAGAAAATTCCATTGAAGATAAATCAATTACCATACAATCCTTGCAGAATGAGATTGCTTCTCTCCAGGTGTGGGACTAGAACTGGCTTACAATTTTTCTTCATTGTATTATTTTTTTTTAAATATTGGTTGTTGCATTTCTTACTTCATGTGTTAATAATTTGAGTAACGGTAGTAAATGTTAGTATGTTATTCTCATACTTTATTATTAGTATCTTTTCTTATTCTGTTTATATATTGTATTATAAAAAACCTTCGATAACAATTTTTCCTCCCAGAAAAAAGGGTCACTGGATGCTGAGGAGCAGGTTGGAAAGGCTCATGCACGTGCTGGTGAACTACAGAAGCAGGTTATACATGAATGAGCTAGTAGATGTATCATTTATGATCGATATTCTATAGTGCATACTCTGAAATTCTTTATGCAGGTGGACAAACTTAAAAGGGAACTAGAAACACAAAACAAGGAGAAAGTGAACTGGGAAACTCGAGTACCTGAGTTAGAGAATAAGATTCATGACTTGAACTCAAAATTAGAAGATGTAAGTTTTACATTTGGCTACATTTTTTTTTCCAAACCTGCTTCAATTACATCTTAAGTTTGTTGTCTCTGGAACTACTTTTTCACTTTTTACTGTTGATTTTGGTGTAATTGTTCTTGGTAAAGTCATTACTAATGTATCTTAGTTTACTCATTTGAAAACACTTATACTGAGTTATATTCCCTTTTCATTTCCCTTCTCGTCAATTTGCCCAGTAATATATATTTGATCTGTCCTAGGAGTACCCTATGCAGCTTATCATTTTCAATGCTCACAATGGGAAGGACATCTTACTCTCCACTTTCTCCATATCTAGTTTTAGCTTTTCACATGTTATTCTCTTTCTCCATTCTTCCTTGGTACTGTGATTATAACTGTATTATTCTAGTTGTGATCAACATGCTAAAAAAATACTTCTCTGCTAATTTTTTGCTTGTGTAATCCTGTTACCTTTACTTTTCCCCTCCCACTATGACTTAATATATGTTGTATTGATCCTCAAATTAGGCAATTTTTATTGAGTTTAATTTGACCTGTTGATGGTGTAAATTTTTTTATGCCATTAATGACAAACAAGTGTGAATTAGGATATTTCATTTTAGGATCCTTCTGTAGGTCTAAGCAACGTAAGTTTAGAACTCAGCAGCACCTGGTTGGTTGTTTACTATTCTTTTTTCCTGATTGGTGCATGCTTTTGAATTACACATGTTTTGATGTGCCTTCCTCTTCTAATGTATTGTGTATTACTGCAGCATTGTAATTAGCTGTTAGTGTCGTATTAGTCAGTATAATATTTATTGCTTTTGGCTTTAGGATGATCCTACTCATTGTAGATCAAAGAGAATTACTATTACAGCTATTTGGCTCTATCACATGCAACATTAAATTAAAAACCATTATGCTATTATTTTTCACTAGTTACCTGCAGTACTGTAATCAATTTAAATTTCAAGTTATCGAAACATTTTGTCTTTAAGGATGATGTGGTGACTTGAGTGGTACATTCTTCACAGCTTCAAAAGATAAATGAGGAACAGAAGACAAAAATTCAAAAAAGTGAACGCGCTCTTAAAGTTGCTGAGGTATGTTAGTGCATAGATCTTATCTATGTTGCAGGATGCTTGATGATGTTTTTAATGGAAGTCTCTTGTTTTTCACCTAATATTCTTGTTTAGGAAGAAATGTTAAAGGCAAAGTTTGAGGCTACTGCCATAGAAAAAGAGCTGAGGGAGGTAATAATTCATCAATTCAGTTGACTATCTAAACAATGTTATCTTTCTTATATGTCTGTAAATTTTGATAGCCAGTTGAGAACCTCCAAAGTAGTCCAGGTTAATTATCAATGTTGTGCCTTCTATTTGAAACCAAAGAATTTCTTTTAATTCTGTCTTTTCATTTTATAGCCTTGCACAATTGTGAATAGTTCATCTCGGTGGCTAAGGTTTTCGGATTGTTACTTACAATGTCAAAATCTTAACAAGAAATTCAGGAAATTCTTTGTGATAAACATGGTGGCACTGACCGGGGTTCTCAAAACCCCTTTTTCTTTTACCTAAAAACACTGGAGGGTCAAGTAAAAGTGAACTGTAAAAGTATAGATGTTACATACTATGTAAAATAATTTTTTTAAAATTACACACATACATGTACATAAAATGCTGGTTTCTGAGGTATAAATTCCAAATTATATTAAGTACTAAATGAATGGACTCCATAAGCTCATCACTTGTATTTCACAAAAATAGAAAAGCTATAAAATCTTATATAATTCATCCTTTATTTGATCTTTTGAGTGTGGTTAGCCTGGAGAGAGCTGCTATTACCAGCAACACTTGACATTCCAAAATTTTATTGAAAACAGAGCAAACACCAGTAAAGGACTTTAGAAAGTTCAAACCATTGTGGAACACTGTAACTCAAACTAGCATGTGACTCAATCATAGAAAGGTCAGCCTTAATATGTTTGAGTCACACTAACAGACAGCCAGGGTAAGACCTGAACCTGTGATGTGAATTTTTATGTTGCTCCAAACAAATGCCAAACTGCTTTAAGCCTTGCTTAAATCCAGTTTAATATCCATAACCTAGAACACCCAGCCCAAATACCCTTCAAATATGAAAATGTAAAATCTTTAGTTGAAACCAGGTTTTCACAATTTTATTGTTTTGAAATGCATTCTATAATTATTTTACCATATTTTTTTTTATAATTGTTAAATTGTAGGTTTTAGATTTTTCATTTTGGTTTTGTAAGCAACAGCTTCCTATTGCTACGATGAATGATAGATTTGAGAAAACCATTCCATCCTCATGAAATTTTGATGATATGAATACGAATAATTATAATTATGTGCATTGAATTGACGCATACTGGTCACTGGTGTTATACTCAGGCTCATGGTGCTTGGCTTCCCCCTTGGCTTGCTGTTCACTATATTCATAGTAAGGTGTGTCTATGTTGTATCTCCTCTAATGGTTGTTAAAGCAGCCTTCCTCACAAGTTCTGAGAATTTTATCTTTCTGCCAGTCTTTTGTTGATAGTCATTGGAACAAACATGGGAAACCTGCTTTGGAAATGGTTACTCAAAAGGTAATGTTTTGGTTTTCATTTTGGCTATCAATCTTTCTTATCTGTTATTTCTTTTGACATGTTAATCAATTACAGATACAAGGTTTATTTTATTTCTTTATTACTACAAGCAAGTCATATTGGCTTCTTCATTTCATTGTCTTTCCTATTTATTCTAGGCCCTAGAGAAAAAGGCACAAGCTGGAAAGTGGGCTGAACCTCATGTGGAAACCATTAAAACTGTAAGACCCATTTTTATATCTTTCAGTTATTTGCTATGCTTTGCTTGTTTGTTATCAATCTTTCATATCTTTCAACTTTAAATTTTCTTTAACATCCAGCCAAATTTAATTATTTTCTTCCTCACTTTTTCTCTTATTCAATTGAAGAAATGGGTCCCGTAAAAGAACAGTGGTCTGTGGTGAAAACAAATGCTGAACCTCATGTGCAATTATTGACCACGAAAACTGTTGAAGTTTATGAGGCATCAAAGAATGCAATTTCCCCCCACTTAAGCAAGGCAAAAGAAGTTGTAGATCCTTATTATCAGGTATAAACCTCTTCAATTCATCCTCATGGTTTGTTTGTTTGCTGATGTGTTTCTTAAGGTATTCACTACTGGTTGACAGGAAGCTAGAAAGTTCAGCAAGCCATACATTGATCAGATTGCTATTGCAGCTAAACCTCATGTTGATAAAGTACAAGAGGTTTTGAAGCCCTACACAAAGGAGGTTGTTCGTGTTTATGGGAAGTTTTTGGAATCAGCTACTACATATCATCGCCAGGTTTCAAGCTTCATCTTTTTTTTAAGATATTGAAAAAAATTATGCAAATCCTTATTGTATTTTTCATTATTCATTGCTGATATCAATGCTTTTATTGTGTTTTTTTTTCTTCCATTTATTCCTGTTGCACTGTATCTACTCTTAAGAAAATTGAAATATGAACTTTGGTTGGCAGTCTGTGTTTTGAAATTTATAGTTGCCCGTTCGTGCAATCAGTCTTGGTTGTTTATCAATGACGAAATATAGTGAAAACCAACTTAATATTGTTGCAGAACTAAATTTGTGTATTTATTAATTTTAGGGGGCAGTATGAGTGTCTGCTCATTAGTCGTGACTGCTACATGCTAACATTTCTTTAGTTTGGAGATCATAACATGATTTAGACATAGCTGTGATGTTGTTGAAGACAGATTTGGTTAAAAGTGTTTCTTAAGTTCCTTTTCGCTTATCATGTAGTGTGATTGTGATTTATAAAACTAGGATTATATTTTCTTGACTGCATATTCACTGAATTTCATGACAGTTCCAGGATCTGGAATAACCTTTTCCTTCAATGCCACGGCATTAGTAAAAAGTTCTGTTAACTTTTTAATTATTGTTTAATCAAGAAATGCTGAAAATTAGGCCTGGTATTGATATAAGGATAAATTGCAGTTTCTGAGTATTGATTTTTTTATTTCATGAAGGTCCAAGCTTCTGTCCAAGAGACACTGAAAAAGCATGAGCTTACTAGACCTCTTGCTACTAAAGAGTTGGAATGGTTTGCGGTATGCAATGAATGAGTTTCTATTTCCTGATTAATATTACTGAAATTGACAGTGATCAGTTGATTTGACAAATAATATTGTCAATTTTTGCACTTTTGCAGGCCTCTGCCCTTCTGGCTTTACCTATTGTTTTAATGGCTAGAGTGTTTTCAGCTGTTTTCTGGTCAGTCTTAAATGTCTTTTTTAAAATCCATATACTGATTTGCTTTTTGTTGATGTGTATGTCCTCTTGATATATGTGTGTGTGATTGGAACTTATAGTAACAGACACTTTTATTGTCTGCAGTAGCAAAAAAGTGAGTAAACCTGCTCGAAATGGAAACACTCACCATGCACGACGTAAACCTAAGCGAGGGCATCTAGACAAGCACACAACATGAAGTTGGTTCCTGCTTTATTTTTTTTCTTGGAAAGAAATTAGGTATGCTATTGTATTCTATTATTTAATTGATTATGGATGCCTTCATTACTATAAATGTAATGACTAGCCCAGTTTCATCTTATACTAATTATTTTATGCGGCATGAATGATGCAAAGTATTAGAGTATGTGCTTGTATAACTGTGAAAACAGTTTTGTAGAATGAATGTAAGGGTTGTTAGCTTTTGCTAACAGCACCTCACTAGTATTAGGAAGTCAATTTCTGTTAGTGTTAGTTCAGAGGGTCAGAGGTCTATATAGACCTTTGTTGTAACTTACTCTAACCAATTTTTCAGATTGCAATAATATCAATTTCCTTTCTCTCTTTCTCTCACTTTCTCTCACAAGTTCCAGATCTGTGCATCCATGGCTTCCGCTCCTTTTAATTTCGTTTCTCAGTCGTTCCCAAACTCCATTGCCGAGAAGCTTGATGACTTAAACTATCTCCACTAGCGACAACATGTAGAACTGGTTATCAAGTTGTATAATTGCAGCGTTTCGTCGTCAATCCCATCGTTCTGCCTCGCTATCTCACGGAGGATGATCGCATTGCAGATCGTGTGAATCCTGAGTATGAAGCTTGGGAAGTTCAAGACCAAACGCTCCTTGTTTGGCTTCAATCTACTCTCTCGAAATCAGTTCTGTCGTGCGTACTTTGGCTCGAATCACTCCTATCAAGTTTGGGAGAAGATTCATGAGTACTTTAGTCTCCATACGAAATCTCGTGATGTTCACCATCCATCGCTGAGTACTTTAAACTAGTGAATCCCAAAATATCAAGCTATTCACTCACTTTGATGGACCTGATCAAATTTTCATAGGCAATGGTGAAGGTTTGAGTATCTCTGGTGTTGGTTTCTCTTCTTTTGTGTCCCCCAATGTTTCTCACATAACATTTAAACTTCACAAGTTATTACATGTTCTTTCAATTTCGAAAAATTTGTTATGTGTGAGTCAGTTTGCTAAGTATAACTATGTTTTCTTTGAATTTCATCCTCACTTGTGTCTTGTGAAATCTCAGGAAACCAATAAAGTACTTCTTCAAGGAGTTGTTGGTGCTGATAGTCTTTACTCCTTTTGTAATCTCAAGCTTCAAGACAACTCTCCTCTGTTGTTGTCTACCTCAACCTCAATTTCAGATACTGGCTTGCCTAGTACAGCTGCTACTGTTAATAATAACTCTAGTGCGGTTTCCAATTCTGTTGTTTCTTCTTCTAGTACTGCTAGTCTTTGGCATGTTAGATTAGGTCACCCTAATGGTCTTCAATCATTGTAACATTTCTCCATCAAATAAAAATTTCTTAGGTTTTTGCTCTTCCTGCTGTATGGGAAAGTCTCATAGATTACCATCTCACACTTCTGTTTCTGTTTACTTTCCTTTGGAGCTTATTTTCACAGATTTGTGGGGACCTTCTCATTTGACTTCAGATGCTGGTTATAAATATTATGTATCCTTTATTGATGCTTTTTCCAGGTACACTTGGATATTTCCTATCAAGAAGGCTGAAACTCTTTCTGTTTTTCAAGCTTTTAAATCTATGGTTAAACTATAACTTAATACTAAAATCAAAAGTATTCAATCTGATTTTTTTTTTGGGGGGGGGGGGGGGGGGGGTTGTGTGAATACAAACCTTTCTCTGCTCTCCTAACCTCCTATGGCATCTCTTACAAACTAATCTGTCCCCGCACTCATCATTAAAATGGTGTAGTTGAGAGAAAACACAAACATATAGTTGATTTGGGCCTTACATTGTTGCATCATGCTTCTTTACCCTTACAGTTTTGGGATTATGCCTTTATTACTGCTGTCTATCTGATTAATAGACTTCCCATTGCTTCCCTCAATTTTGCCATTCCTTTTGTTACCCTTTTCAACAAGGATCCTGATTTTCATTTCCTTAAAACCTTTGACTGTGCCTGTTTTTCCTTGCTGAGGCCTTACCATACACAAACTAAATTTTCGATCCCAGGAGTGTCTATTTTTGGGGTATTCCTCCTCCCACAAAGGTCACAAATGTTTTTCTTCATCTGGCAGAGTCTATATTTCCAAAGATGTTTTGTTTAATGAATTAAGGTTCCCTTATTCTAACCTGTTTCCCTCCTCTTCTAACCCCATTAAGAATCTTGATTCCTATTTCAGCCTTAATCCTAACCTATCTTCACCTTTTGTTATTCCCACCCCTCAATCCTCTCAACTGTCTCCCTCTCATTCTCCTTCTGTACCTTTTGTTCCTCCTGGTTTTCCCCCTATTCCAATCCATTCTCCCACAACCTCTCTTTCTATGTCTCATCCATCCACATCTTCTAAGCCTACCTTTGTTCATCCTCAAACTTCAGAATCCACAACCCCTAGTGCATCCTCTTTTGAGTCCATTTCAGCACCTAATTCTATACCAGCTAATACACATGCTATGCAAACAAGGTCCAAGTCTGGAATTCACAATCCTAGACTACATCCTTCTTTATTTCTTACATTCTGAGCCCAAAATTGTGAAACAGGCTCTTGAAAATGTAGATTGGCTTGCTGCTATGCAACAAGGGTATGATGCTTTTCTGAAAAACAAGACTTGGGACTTAGTTCCCTTACCTTCTAATAGACAGGCTATTGGGGTGGGGAGTCAAAAGGATGCAGGGTGGGAATGGGAATTGAGTTGTAGGAGATCTCTTTTTGAAAACGAAATTGGCATGGCTGCTGAATTTTTAGAGGAGCTAGCACAAGTAACAGTTCATCAACACAGACCAGACTTATGGGTATGGAAGGATGACCCGAGTGGGAACTACTCAACGAAATCTGCATACCAGCTACTGGTGGAAGCAACAACGGGGGCTGCTGAAGATCAGACCTTTGTGGAGTTATGGAAGCTCAAGATCCCACTTAAAGCAGCAGTGTTCACATGGAGGCTCATTAGAGACCGCTTGCCAACTAGGACCAACCTGAGGAGCAGACAAGTGGAGATAAATGATTCACGGTGCCTACTGTGTAACAGCCCGGAGGAGGATGCAGCACATTTATTCTTCCATTGCAATAAAACCCTACCTCTATGGTGGGAATCTCTGTCATGGGTGAACTCATTGGGTGTATTCCCACAAAATCCCAAACACCACTTTCTGCAACATGACAATGGATGTGCTGCTGGAATTAAAGCTAAAAGATGGAAGTGCTGGTGGGTAGCGCTAACATGGACCATTTGGAAGCATTGAAACGGGGTAGTTTTTGAAAACAAATCCTTCGACGGAAGCAAAGTGATGGATGATGCACTATTCTTACTATGGTCTTGGCTTAAGGCAATGGAGAAGGGTTTCACAGTGCACTTTAGTCACTGGTCCTCCCACCTCAAAGCATTTTTCTATAATTAGGGAGTGACGACAGATGTAGTAATTCCAATAGCTCATGCAGGGTATTTTATTTCCTACTATGGGTTCAATCAGGTTCTTAGTATTCCTTGTATGGCGCTCTGAACCTGCTGTATACCCATCCTTTTATGTATTTTAGTACCTCTGGTACTTATTTATAATATATCACCTACTTTTGCTGAGCAAAAAAAAGACAGGCTATTGGGTGTAAGTGGGTTTTCAGAGTAAAGGAAAATGCTGATGGGCCCATCAACAGGTTCAAAGCAAGGTTGGTAGCCAAGGGGTTTCATCAAATTCATGGCTTTGACTTTCATGAGACATTTTCTGCTGTGGTCAAGCCTGTCACCATTCGTATTGTTCTCACCCTTGCTCTGCCACATGGGTGGGAGTTGTTTCAGCTTGATGTGAATAATACTTTTCTAAATGGGCTTCTTGAAGAATCTGTATTTATGACATAGCCTCCTAGTTTTGAAGTTGCAAATAGGTCCCTAGTCTGCAAGCTCAACAAAGCTCTCTATGGCTTGAAACAGGCCCTAAGGCAATGGTTTGATAGGTTGAAACTACTCTGCTGCAGTTTGGATTTGTTGGGAGCAAATGTGATTCTTCCCTTTTCATCTACAGGCAACAAATGCATATTGTCTATCTTTAGTCTATGTGGATGATATCATCATCACGGGTAGCTCTGCTTCTCTAATTCAGCAGCTCACAACCAAACTACACACTGCATTCTCTCTCAAGCAACTTGGTCATTTGATTATTTTTTGGGTCTAGAGATCAAGTATCTACCCAATAACTCTATATTGATGACTCTAAGTAAATATATTTGTGATTTACTCCACAAAACTCACATGGCTGAAGCTTATTCTATTTCTTCCCCCATGGTCTCTAATTGCAAGTTATCTCGACATGGTGCTGATATCTTTCACGATCCAACTCTATACAGATCTGTAGTTGGTGCCTTACAATATGTTACTCTTACTAGACTTGAAATCAGCTTTGCTGTCAATAAAATTTGTCAATTTATGGCTGCACCTCTAGACTCTCAATGGGCAGTAGTGAAAAGAATCTTGAGGTATCTCAAGGGTACTTTGTTTCAGGGACTACTTCTTCAGCCTACTTCTGTTACAAAGCCCTTGGTTCTTCGCGCTTTTTGTGATGCTGACTGGACATCTGATGTGGATGACAGGTGTTCCACCTCAGGGGCTGCCATATTTCTTGGTCCAAACTTAATATCTTGGTGGTCTCGCAAACAAAAGGTCACTGCCAAGTCTAGTACTGAAGCTGAGTATTGCAATTTAGCTCAAACTTCCACCGAGTTAACATGGATTCATGCTCTTCTAACAGAGTTGCAAGTTCCATTCACTACTCCTGTAATCTTTTGTGATAACCAGAGTGCTGTGTCTATTGCTCGCAATCCTGTGTTTCACAGCCGTACAAAACACATGGAAATTGATGTCTTCTTCATAAGAGAAAAGATTCTGGCCAAGCAGCTTTCCATTGTGCATATTCCAGCTCTGGATCAATGGGCTGATGTACTAACTAAGCCCCTTTCTGCAGCAAGATTTGAAGTTCTCAGGGACAAACTCAATGTGGATTCTACTAAATGATTTGAGCCCTACTCTTTTTTTAACAGGTTCCACATGATTTTCGTGTAATGATGGAGTCCTTTAGAAAAATATGTTCTATTAGCTGTGTATATGGAAATGTTTTTGTTGGTAAAGGTAAAGCCTACATTGATGATCTCTACACCTCAAAAGGGATTAGTCTCTGTTGGTTGGGGGTACAACAAAGTATGTTAAAGAGTATGTTGATGACATTTCTCAATTTTTATATAATGAACTCCTTTGCCATCTTGGATTTTCAATTGAGTGGCTAATTTGATTTTCTTCAAAGATTGAAGACTAAAGGGGAAATAAAGATTGAAAACTAAAGGGGAAATAATTTTGAGTATTGAACTGAACATCCTTGAGAAGCTTTGTTTGGTCTTTTAAATACCAAAACCACCTTATTGTGAATTGATATTTTTGAGAGGAAAACAGACATTGTATCTCTTAATTCACTAAATTGTGAGATTGGAACGAAGCCTCTTTAACACTCCTCCTGGATCAAAGTGTTAACAATAGAAAAAAACGAGTGTCTCATTTTCCTCCTCAATTTCTGCTTTGATATCATGTTGTGGTGTTTAATAAGTCGCTGGCATATAGTACAATTGTTTTTGAGGATAAGGGTAAAATGTTAAGTTCCATAGCACGTGTAAGTTATTTAGTTAATGTGCTTAGGTTATGTCAATTTATGTGATTCCATTTGGAAGGGTAAACAAAACCAATATCTGTATGACCATCATAATTTTGTTTCACATTTGGAGATACATCACAGTAGAATGACCACCTACCTTGTGAAATTAGTATCTTGAAAATACTTTTTGGGAGTGTTATAAAGGAGGTCTATGACCTAGTGTAGGGAGAGGGAGAGTAGGTTAAAATGGAGGAAAAAAAGGGGATTTGGTCCCAGGATCAAACAATCTCTTAAGGGCTAGGTGCCACTTGAGTTAAGTCCCTTCTGCAAAACTAGTTTTTTAATATTTTCTTAATCTAAGCAAAACAAGTAAAGAGCATCAAGAGTCTTAGACTTTAGAGGATACTTCATATGCTCAAAGCTATATGAATTTGACAATTGATATGAACAGAGGAATGATGGCCAACAAAAATAGAAGAAAGGAAAGTAGAATGCTATCGGCAACATTGTCTGAGCATCTTATGGGTAACAAATCACTTTTAGTTGATTGAAATGAGTCCTATTACTTTGGGGTCGGTGCCCATAAGTCTTCTTAAATTCCATATGTAGTGAGACAATTGGACATCTGGATGGTGGTCTATCATATTGTCATAAATGGAAGCATGAAACTATGATGCAATGCAACATTTCTTTCATTAACAGGCTTAGTGTTTATTGTGCAGTTTAGTTTTTAACATCATTTTTTCCCCCACTAACTATATTGAAATGCAATGCTCTAAACATACCCGTTTCTGTTTATTGCAGATAATTTTTCCTGTTCGCATGAGCTTATTGAGGGGATATATCTTTCCTGTCGTGTGGGGTTTCGAATATTTTACTTCTCTTTTTTTGGGTGAGGTAACTTTAGGATGTTTCACTGTAGAAAAGGGCACACAGTATGTTTAGATGTTCATGTATTATCACTGTTATATTTTCTTAAATTCCTTGCACTCCCTTTTCCTGTTGGTTTTATTTTCTTAAATTCTTGACATAGTAGAAATGTTTCCACTTAATGTATGTTTATCAGAATCAGAACTAGTTCTGTCTATTGCGGTTGTCTGTGGAACTTGAAATTTATTACTAAAAGAAATTAATTCATGAGTTATTCTTCTTTGGAACTTGCTGATTTCCCCCCCTCTCCCTTCTTTTCTGTTCAAGTTTCTTGAATTATCCTTTGAAAATCGCAAAACATTTGTAATCTCATATTATGCAACATAGAGAACTAATTGACTTATTGTTACGTGAGGGCTATATTGTCTTTCCTGATCTGCATGTGTTTTATAAAGAAACAAGAGACAACTGGTTTAGTTTTGTTTATTTATCTGTGTAAGGTTTGGTTTGATTTAGTTGGAAAGGAAGTCAGTATGGTTTAGTTCACAAATTACGGTTTGATTTGATTTAGGAGTAAAGGAAGATTTGTACGATTCAATTCACAAATTTGAATGAACAGTCTTGCAAACAGTGTTTTTACGATAAAAAATCAGCTGAAATCTCAAAAATAAGTTGTCCCAAACATCTATATGTAATGGCGGAAATACTTCCTAGTTGTTAATTAGGATGTAAATGATGTTTTGCATTATATGTAGTTTAGTATCTACAAAATAATTTACTCTGGTTCAAAATCTGTTGCATTACACACTGGGTTGATTGATTGAGTTTGCTTTACTGGATGAATATTGGTGGACTCAATTGGAACTGAATTATAAGTGAATTGAACAGAGACTGTTTTGCTTTGAATGGTTTTGTAAAATCGAATTCTAAGAACACTGATCTTGCCTTATTTTAATTGGTAACATGTATGATTTATCCAAGGTCCTTTGAAAATTTTGCAATTGGTGAGTGTCAGTGTCTTATGCTCATTCTCAAATCTTGGGCTAAATGAGTTTTTTTGCTTAATTTATTGATCCGTGTTGCAATTGATTTGGTTAAGTTGGTTAATATAAATGTTAAAAAATGAATTTAAATAAATAAAAAGGTGGAGTTGTATATACCCTTTGCCTCGTTTGTTGCTTTGATGGCTTAAGCAATTTATTTTAGGTATCTTTGATGGCTTAAGCTTAGTCACTCATGCATTGTTCATTGTCACATTAATTTCTTTGTCCTTTTTCATATAAGTGAATATTGCAACTTGATACTCTCTTCCTATATTCACGCCTTGATACACATCATATAAGTCGTTGTCATCATATTTAGTGATAGATCACAACCTAGTGATACTGATATAACACAATGTCTCAATGTTCAATTTTAAATTGTCTCCTAAAGTCTCAAAGGAGTGTCATTCGTCACCTCTGGTTCTTGGTACTCACGCGACAGCACTTGCTAAGCTTGTCTCCCTATTTTCTCAGTTGTTTTTATTGAGTTTTGCCCATCACTCATTTTATTGAACACGTTCTAACAAGTCGTATTTAAGATTAAAAAAAAAAATACGTGAAGAAAGTGTTTCATTGTTTGTGAATTATGATGATATTTAGTAATGATGCTGGAGTGAGAATGTGAAGACTGATGATATTTGTTTAAATCATATATTCGATAACGGTGTTAGAAGAAGCTACATTATTATTAAAGAATTATCAAATAATTTATGTGATGTGCGGATTTACCTTTCTTTTCACTGCTGTAAATTATTATTTGTATCACATTATTTTATTTGATGTTTGTTGTGTACCCTTGCTTTCAATTCTACACTTGCATGCATCAAATTTTGATTCATTATTTCATCGATAAACAATAAACCAATTTATACAAAGTTGTTTATGACACATGCTTCTTTATTTCTATTGAAGCCAAAATTTTAAACTTGAACTCAACCTATTGGAAACAAGATAACAGATGAACTAGATCAATTCAATTTGTCAATATAATCTATTAATTTTAATATTATGTATAGTTAAATTGTAAAA
Organism: Glycine max; assembly: GCF_000004515.6. Taxonomy (NCBI): domain Eukaryota; kingdom Viridiplantae; phylum Streptophyta; class Magnoliopsida; order Fabales; family Fabaceae; genus Glycine; species Glycine max. Next base: position 6,564,927 of record NC_016091.4, read on the forward strand.
TTTAAAAAATTATAACACTAAAATTAAGACATTTTATTGGATATATATATATATATATATATATATATATATATATATATATATATATATATCAAAATAAATAATATCGAAATGCACATAAAGAATATTGTGTTATACTAAACCTTAAGTAAATAAGTCTTAATTATTTCTACTAATAGTCTAATACAATATTGATAAAAACATAATATACATTTTTAAGGTGGGTTGGTGGACTGAAACGATTAATGTATTTCTGAACTTAAATAACAAGTGACACCTGATATTTGAACGTTGTTACATACATCCAGCAAAATAGTTGGTACACCCCGCAACGGATTAGCTCATCCGTAAAATCGATTACTTTCGTGTTATTAGCACGACGCTTTAACCAATTGAGTTAAGACCAATTATGTTATAAAATAAATAATATTGTTATATATAACACTAAAATTTTTAATCTATATTTAATGCGCATATAAATTTAAATAATAAATTTTATGACAATTAATTTTGATATAATAATTAATATATTTACATATATAAATTATAAATGATCTTATTATAATTGATTTTGATCTTATAATGCATTTTTTTATATATAAAAATTTTAAATAAAAATTATATGTTTCATAAAAATTCATATATGTAAACATATTAATTATTATATTAAAATTATTCTCACAAAATTTATTATTTAAATTTACATACGCATTAAATATATATTAAAAGTTTTAGTGTTATATATAGCAACATTTATTTTATAACATAATTGATCTATTAGCTTAATTAGCTAGAACATCGTCCTAATAACGCGAAACTCATAGGTTCGACTCCTGCTTGAGCCATTAATCTGTATGAGACTTACAGATACAAATTGGTCAAGGTTTATGAATTAATTAATCCATATTCCTTTTACCAAAAAACAAAATGGAAAAATCATATAATTATTGGGTGTTGTTGGATGCACCTAGCAACACTCCCGAGATTTTGATAAGGGGGTTAGTAATTAATTATATTTGATAAGGGTGTTCGAAGACTGATGAAACTACTCTATTGTATATGATAACATTGTTCTCGTTAAAATTGTTCAGCTATATGATATTCACTCGCTTATTTTGTATTGTATCCCACGGTTGTAAAGCAACTTGACGTAAATCAATTAATAACTTCCCCATTTTACCTACCCCCGTCAAGCGATGTTAGACTCGGTTTTCAAAGAAACTTAAAGAAAATAGTATTTCAGTCTGTGCAATGAGAGACTAATTTTAAAATGATTTATTAAAATTATCTAATATTATTTGATTGTTTTTTCAATCTCTTAAGATGTAAAATTTCTTATCAAACTATTTTATTAGATTTTGTTTAACATTTTTTCAATCACTAAAGTACACTCTAAAAAAAATACCGAAAAAAGAAAATAAAATCATAGGCAATATTAAGGAAAGGAATGATAATGAAAAAAATGAAGCTAGAGACAACTGAAGCTTCTTTTAGAGAGAGAAAGTTGTAATAGGTAGGATGAAGAGTCTTTTTTTAAGAAAAAAATTAATTATTTTTAATAGATTATTGACGTTATTTATCAAGTAATCATTGTTTATTTTTATTTTTAAAATACAATTTTTAAGTAAAAATGTTCTCTAAAAGTTTAAGTTAATGCCTTTAGGCATGTTTCCCTAATTAAGGTTGCGCAAAAATTCAAAACATCATTCTGAATATTGGTGTATAATTATATTTTAAGTGGAGACCAAAATATTGGTGTATAAATAATGAAAAATTGGTTTCTGAATGCATTTGAACTATAAATGAATTTATCAGCCTCTAAATTAGTAAATATTTTTTTTAATGACTATTAGTGACCGATTTTGAGACTAACGTATTTTAGTGTTTAAATTCGTCTCAGTTTATGTAGTGACTGAATATATTCGATCTCTAAATCGGTCTGTATTTAATGATTTACTTGTAGTGATATATAATGTAATTGTGAAGGGTTTTCCTTTTGGAAAAACTGACATGGTGTAGTTATTTTCGGGTAGTAGCAGGGTATTCAAGGTTGATTAGATGGGATGCTATTCTCCCTTTGTAATGGTATGTAAGTTAAGCAGTTTATTTGAGTTGGTTATGTGGGTTTAGTGTGGGTCAGGGAGGAATTTAACTATTGTGTAATGGGGGTTGCTAGCAATGAACTTTGGTCATGTCTGCGAATAAAGTTTTGCTTTTGCTGTTAAAAAAATCACGTCAACACAGAATTTGTGGTTTGCATAAAAATATATATTAACTACATATTACACTAGTATAATGTATTATATTGTTAATTTTTTTGAAAGGCTTATTATAATGTTAATATAAATACATAATATTAATTAATTTAATTTTCATTAAAAACTATATTAAGGGAGACAATTTCAATGCCTAATTTTTTCATTAGAATATGATTTTTTTTTTTTATAATATGCCTTGATTAAAAAACTGAAAATCTTAGCTGCGTAGGTAGTACAAAATAATTAATATTTTATTGTCAACTATTAAAAGTGATGCACAGGATTGCAATTGTTACTAAATTTTGAAAATGTGGCGTAACAAAAATTATTTGTTAACCTTGATAGGATTATTAAGAACAGTGGCATGTGAGTGTGTGTCTCTCAGTATGTAATTGCAAAATATTGAAAGGAAATGTTATTCCAAAGGGCTTTGCGGTCAATAATCATGAGTTGTCTATAACTTAAGAGAAAAAATAATAAATGATAGATAAGTGATTCATGATTTAGTGTGATAGGAAGAAAGATAGAAAAAAAAATAGAATTATTAATTGGATGTTTGAAATTTTTTATTGTAAAAATATAATCACTCGACAAAATCAAAATCCCTTATACATCAATTCTATCTATGTTATAAGCGGGTTCCAATAAAGAAAGAAAATCAATAAAATGCGGTAGTTCGCAAGTAATCAGGGACAAGGTAATGCAATAACGTAACATATAGTGATATTCAAATGAAGAAAAGACAGTAGTATATAATCGATAAACAAACATTTAAAATATTATTGGATTGAAAAGGTACACGATCACTAGAATACCATACCGGTCGTCATTTTCCGGCATAAAACTTCGAAACACAAGAAAATAGCAGAACTTCAATTTTATGGTAGCTGATCCAACTAAAGCTAAATATATAGTAATAGATTATGCCTAATTAACTAAATAAAAATCTCTCATCATAATTTAGTAGGAAGGCCAATAGTTGTCAAGATCCATGCAATGGTGGTCCATGCCCATATACCTATTCCCATGAGAATTCATATTGTTACTCACTTCTGTTCCATAACCAACATTATTCTCAGCACCAAGAGAACTGGTTGTCATCATGCTGGAATTCACATCAAGTACTTGGGCCATTGTATGGACAGGAGGAGAAGGTTGCATTGGCCTTAAAATGGGTTGTGTTGTGGCTGTTGCTCCTCCTCCAAGGTTCAAATTGAGCCCTGAAATGATGAATCCTCCTCCTCCAGCTGATGATGATGTAGGGTAGCTCAACTGAGACTGAATTGGGAGGTTGACACTACTGGTTGATCCACCCCCTCTTAAAACCCTAGCAAGTTCAGCTAACTCAGCACTGTTCATGTAGTTTCTTCCATAAAGGAAATGAGCACTAGGATCTCCCAGTTGCATCATTGGTGGTGGCATGATACTTGGTCCAATTTCCAAGCTGTATGGATTCACTGTTCTTGCATGGTTGGAGGAATGGTACTTCTTTGCACCACCGCTCTTCTTGAATACCCGGCAAACCACCCATTCATCCTGCTGCATGTATGAAAGTGAATGTTACGTTAATTCATTTCCCCCCCCCTCAAATGTTGAGTAAGAACTTATTATTTCTCAAAACGGAGTAGTTATTATATATATGGTCTGAGACCATCATGTGATTATTATTTGTCAATCATTACATGATATATACATAATTAAGTTTTTAACTTGCAAAAGAAATTAATAAACTTAATTATCTATCACATGTAGGAGATGAATAGAGATTGGCAGCAATTATAGTGATCTAGCATCATATAACAATTTCTCATTAAAATTGGCACCTAATTCTTATGTTGTTTATTGAATTTTGGCCACACATAAGATATTGTTCTAGGACTAGGTCTCCATTTTCTTTGTCTCTCTGATTAGAAGCATGAAAAATTAACAATTAATTAAGAGAAGAAAATATAAGGTATGTTGGATTATTAAGAGAGAAGAAAAAAGAAAAAAAATCGTGAGTTTAATTAAAACTAATATTTTAATAAGTTAATACTTGTTGATAAAAAAATTAATTAGGAGAAAAAAATTGAATAATATTATTTTGCAATGGCATTATTTTTTCAACTTGAGGAATAGGAAGGAGAGAAAAAAAATGAAGTAATTTGAATCCATTGTCCAAATTAAGGTTAGTGGAAGAAGCAAAATATGTACCCTGTTAGTTCTATAGCTGGATTTTGAGTGAATGCGGTATTCATGCATGACCCAGTTGCTTTTTTCTCCTCTGGGAGCTCTGCCTTTGTAGAAAACTAAAGTCTTCTTCATGCCAATCAACTCCGATGTTTCACTGTTGAAGATCTCCTTGTCTTTCCCTGTGGTCTTCCAATACCCGGTGTTAGTTGCTCGATTTGTTCTCACACCCGTTGGGTATTTACGGTCTCTCAGACTGAAGAAGTACCATTCTTTTTCTCCCATCTTTGCTTTCCCTATTTCATGACAAAAATTATAGAAAAAAAAAACATAAATATGAGACCTTATTTATTGGATGAGAATATTTTGCTTTGCTGTATTCGGTTAGAAAATGGAGGAAATATATACATTCAAATTATTATATATATAGCACGTATATATTATCCATATTACACGAAAGACAAACGTCTACCTTAATATGTGGAAATAATTAGTTTAGTTAGCTTAGCGTGTTATATAACAAAAAATATAATGGATCTGGAATAAGTGTATCAATCACTTTCCCGTAAAAAAGGATACCAGAATTGTATGCGTGTATTAAGAAGAAACCCTAGATGTATTGTGCTGACTAGCAAAAATAATGGATGAAAATTAAGACTGAATGATAACTTGAAAAAAATATGAACAAACATATAATTACACGCATCTATAAGAAAAAACCCAAAATCAAATAAATAAAGTCTGCAACTATATAGTATATGCATGCATAAAAACGAATCTCAAATAAACAGAAGATAATTAATTAAATAACAAAAATACATATACCTGGAAGCTCCCATGGCTCACATTTGTTGAGATCAACATCAGTTATTGCTCTGCCTGTAAAATTAGAATCTGATATCTTATTTACGAGATAGCAAGTGACAAGTTCTTCATCAGTAGGGTGAAATCGAAATCCCGGTGGTAGGGTTCCCTCTTTTGCACGAGTTCCTTCCATTTCTATTTCCGTAGTCCCCTCCTTGATAATTGCTTCCTTTTCCTTCTGTACCATACAAAAAGTGACATGATAGACATCTTAGGAAAAAACTTTAGAAAATGTTGAAAGAAAGTTCAATTAAGCTCTTCGTTTTATGAATATTCCACTACTCAAGAGGAGGTGGCATGCATACCCTTTGGAGAAAAATTAACTACAAAAACTTTCTTCTTAATTCTTCAAGAAGAGAAAGAAAAATACTTGAAAATTAGGAGCTGTACGTTTGATCAATAAATTAAGCAGTTGCTTACTTGCATGGAGAGACAAACTCTTCTTGAATCAAGTTTTGATGGTTTATATAAGTTATGTGGTTCACTTGGAAACGAAACAATGACTTGAGGGATACTGCAAAATAGGATAAATTTAAAGAAGATCAATGAGGGAAGAGAGCTTTCTAATTACTAATAATCACCGTGCATGGAGGGTAGGGAAATTTAAGTACAAAGGTAACGAAGAAAAACAAGGAGTGTGTTTCTGAAGCTTCCACCAAATGTGGGTCTTCACCTTCAAGTTGCATATAGACCAGTAGCTGTAAATACCAAGAAGGATAGCTATATCGACTTGAATTAGAATGACAATCTTGACCTCGCCACTATATATGTATATGTCAGATGATAAATGAATACTAATTTTCTTTGCTGACTGCTTTTACAAAGGTAATTTTTATATTGAGCAATACCTAATAGAGATAAACAAAGATAGTAAATGTGTGAAGTTATTCGATGGTGATGGTTTTACTCACGGAAAAAAATGGTAGATAACAAACGTTAGTTAACTCCTACGGTGAAAAAGAGAGTGAAGAGAAAGCAATACAGTACATAACATGATTTGATAAAAAAAGATAAAATAAAATAATAAATTTTGATGGATGATGTATTTGATCTACAGAGATATATGTATATGATCACATTTTACCCTTCCCTCTATAATATAAACATTATTCCTTCAATTTTTTAGTAATTTTTATAGCAAATAGTATTGATTATATATTGTTTCAATTATTGAATAATTTACATGCTTATCATAAGTAATAAATAATAAAAGTTCTTAATTTTTAAAAAAAATACTAATATAAACAAAAAGAATTTGAATCACACTTATTGATTTCAGAGCCAACAGAAAAGGCATCGTGCATTGTAGACAATCATGCACACGTGATGTAGTGGGCCCTACTTGCGACGAATGATTTATACAAAAACCAACGGGGATGAGCCACGTTGTACATGGCCGCGCGTTGTATACAAGTGAGGACAATCAAAAAGTCAAAATGCACGAGGAATAGGACTAAGACAACATGAACATGAGTGAAGATGTTATTAGATAGGGTTCCCTGTGTCGCCAACCTCTGCATATTAAAAATGAATTATTTCATGGAAGACCGTTTCTGTTCTCCCTGACCAATTTCCAGAAATCCCTGTCGTCCTTGAATTCTCCTTTCTTTTGCCTTCATTTTCCACTTTTAATTTGGTATCCATATCCCAATGTTCTCATTATCATTAACTACATTTAAATGATTAAAAAGTACCATAATTAGTTACGGTAAATTTTATGCACACACTCAATTACATTTACATGCAATTTGACGGAAACTGCAACTCAATTAATGATCTGAATCATGAAGTTTAATTAAGGAGATCAGCATTGGAAGCTAATGAAAAACATGTATGTGACAGGATAAATTGACACACCACATTTAAATTTGACAAATTTAACTAAAAACTTAATAGTTACTATTTAACTTTATCGATTTAATTATTAAATAAATAATATGATATTATCAAAATCATTATATATAAGACCATTATTTCAAAGTATTCTGTATTGTCTAATCATATAATATCATGTGACTTATTTTATCACATTAGATATATTATTATGTTTAATTTTTATTTTTTTAATTAAAGCTTAAAGATTTTTCTTATAAATTTGACATTTTATTTTTAATTTAATATATTTTAAAAAGACACTTGAATTCTTATTCTTTCTAATTCTAAACTTAACATTTCCTACGTTTTATCAATCGTTCTATCAAAACATACCTTTCAAATGATTATATTCAAGATTTGGATTCCAGGTGAGCTGCTCAACACTCAAGGGTCTAGCCATGTGCTCGTTCTATGCACGAATGAGTAAATCTATTCTACATATTTCTGAACGACGGAACATTAATCGTATCAGACACTCTATCATGATATAATGGATCAACATAATAAATGACAAGAGCCTCTACAACATTATCCCTTGGTTCCTCAACCTCATCAACATCATTCATCAGGTCAATGAGAATTGGAATTGCCCCTGCCTCATCAAGTGCCATTCTATGATCTGTTCCATCATAGCTCAGCTGAGAAAATGCCCGAGAAACATTGATAGAATGTAGGAAAGATTAGGTTTAGAATTAGAAGGATTAGGAATTAATTAGGGATTAAAGTGTCTTTTATAATATATTAAATAAAAAATAAAAAATAAAAAATATCAAATTTGCAAAATGATCTTTAGACTTTAATTGCAAAAAATAAAAAATTAAACTTAATCATATGATGTGATAAAATAAATCATATGATACTATATGATTAAAAAATATATAATACACATAAGACTTTAAAGTTATACTGAAATAATGGTTTCTATATAATTCTAATAATTTAGAACACTATATGCAAAAAATTGAATTTCAATAAATTAATTGATGTTAAATTTGCTTGTGCTAAAAGATATAGAGGAAGCGGAAGCTAAAAGCACGGCAAGCTACATTATCGCCAGGATTCTGGGAATATTTTTGGCTTTATAGACTCCTATATATTACAAAACACTTCTCTATTGAGTTTAATATTTAAGTACTCGTTCAATCGTTTAAATTATTTTAAAAATCAATAAATTTATTATATGTTATGAGTTATAATTAAATAATTATGTAAAAAAATTTACATTATTAATATATAATCTTTTTTTTCTCTTATTATATAGTATCTATGTATTCTATCTTTAGGTATTTATTAGAAAACACTGGGCTACAAAATAAAGCAAGATATGATCTCTCGCATATATCATGTCCTGGTGTATAGCAATTGACTGAGGTTTTTCCCTCCTGCATGATGCCGAGACAAGCGCTTTGTTCGTTTGTTGTTTTTTTTTTTGAAAAAAATAAAACAAAGTTATTTTCGTTTGTTGTTTTTTTTTTTGAAAAAAATAAAACAAAGTTATTAGCTACAATGTAGAAATCATTTATCCTTTTAAATTGTTTTCTCTTCTATGGGTGTGGAATTTTCATGATTGAAAAAGGAATGATGACTTATGTACAGTACTTCAAGGTATATTGAAATTTCGATTCTCGAGGGTAACAATGTTCTATATATATATATATATATATAATATGTGTGTGCATGCTAAGTTAAGGATATGAACCTATTTTACATTTGGGTGGTCCTTGTTTTTCTTGCTTTGGTCATGATTCAGCCCAGCGCCCTTGAATTCAAAATTAGCTGTCAAAAGTCTAAAGATGAGAGTGTATATATATATATGTAGGCACGCTTGTGCATTTTAAATGTGTTTAAGAAAAAAATATATTAATAATACTTTCTTTAATACACAATCTTAAACATACTCTCTAAGATACACTAAAAAAAAATCCCATGAATTATAAGTGTAAGAGATCTAGTTGAAAATCAACAAGATGATTCATATATACGACTTAATTTGTTGTATGCAATGATATTAATTTGGTATCCATATCCAATGATATTAATTTGAATTTTATCATTTGAACATTAATTTTGAAAAATGTATTCGTAATTGTATATATTTATCTTTATCTTTTACTTAATTTTTAAAAAAAAAATCATATACTTCGATTTGATTTTTTTACAAAATTAAAAGAATAAAAAATTATCACAAAATTATTGTACAAAATATTACTCCTCTTAATTTTAATGGCGTTCGTTCTTCTTAAGGCTAAAGCTCGTATGTGAACTGACTAGATGCTGCAAAGTTCCGTGCCTTGACCGTTTATATATGGTTCTTAATGATTTTTTTTCCCGGTTTTCTTATGACATTTTGCTCCTTAAGGTAGATGTAATTAATTTGTTTGACAAATGTGAGGAAGTTACAAACAATAGGAAATATCATAGTGTATATCTGGGAAAGACTTGTACGTCAAATATATGTCATAGATGACCCCCTGGGTCTTGGTAGGTATTCTACAACAGAATACTGAAGTGCTAAGTAAATTCTGTGCTGCTTTTAAAAGTGACATTAGTAATGGACTAATGGCTATTACATTAATATTCCAGCCTCTCCTTCAACTTCTCCACCAGCAGTAAATAGTGGCAACGATTAGCTTTCTAAAATTTTCAAAATAAATAAATTATTAAAAGCATCTGTAATAAGAGATCAAGACATGCATTATCTCTCATTATATAGAAACTACTTGTTCTATGATGGAAAATAGGATTCAGCAAAATTGCACGTATGCTGTACATGTGTAATTTTCTTGTTTGATTGCCAAAGAAAATTATATTAATTGGAGTACTCTATAAATTTCATTAAACTGGCTTTCGGCCTAATCTACATTTGGTATCTACAAAACACATGCATGATTTTTTATATATAATTCTTGCTAGTCCTTATAAACTTTTTTGTTCAAATTATATAATTCTTGTAATATTAGTTTTTTTTTTATATTTTGATTCCTATTGTTAATTAACTTCCGTCAACGTGACTTATAGAAGGCCAGTAACATGCCAAAAAATAGGATTACATGTCTAACACTTAATTAATAGTTGCATATATACTAACGTCAGATACCTCTATTAATTAGCATAACATCAGATAATTAATCTCTTTTTTAAAATGTTGTGCAACATATTAATAATATTTATTTATATTTTACGACATATTTTTAACGTTGTCAAAAGTTTTTAATATTATCTATTAAGTATTAGACAAAAAAATATTACTAAAAATCATTTATATAATAGTATTTATTTTCCATTTTAGTCCTTAAAATGTTATATGACGTGTAATTCTACGTAGGCATGCTGAAATGACTTTCTATGAGCGTGGTGAACACAACGGAAACTAGTGACCAAGATTAAAACAAAAAAAAAATGATATTACAAATATTAATTCAAACAAAATTTTAATAACTAAAAAGCCATATATTTGACAAAGGACGAAAATATTGATTGAGCATTCTTTTTTCTATCTTTATTAATTGATAATTAAGAATGTAAATGTTCTTCGTGACATCATGTTTGAAAGTTTGAAACAAAACTCTGGCTTCTTAGCAGCCATCAAATGTTCAACCGAATGCCTTGAGAAATTATATTATATTTAATTACATTGCACATACACGACCGACCATGCCTATAGCCATGCTATGCATTATTTGAATGATTTTCTTTATCAAAACTGAATCTGATAAAAAAGTATTGTAATTTCACACATCGCTCTTTCTGAAATAGTAATGGTGAACTCACCGAACCCATAGAGAATCTTTCTTACAATGAAAGTCCCACAAGATACGGGAAAGAAGTGCAAGGTTCCAGTCCTTGAGATTAAAAAGGCTTAAACCTCCTTCTTTTTTCGCAGAACAAACCACTGACCAAGCAACCGGGCTTGTTTTTGCCAATATCCGCTTTGCCCCACAGAAAATTACAGCACGAAGCATTGATCCGGTCCAGAACAGATTGCGACAAAGGAAAAATCCCCATCCAGAAATTCACAATTTCTTGAATAACTGCTCTGATCAACTCTAACTTATCTGCATAAGATAAAGACTTCTTGCTCCATTCCTGAATCAGGCCAGTAATCTTGGAAAGTAAGGGAGCATAATGACATACATTTAATCTAGATGATAAAAGGGGAACACCCAAGTATCTGAAAGGAAAGTCACCCAAACTAAATCCAGTAAACGGCTGAATATGAGAAAGCTCATGAGGCCTAATACCGGCTGAGTATATGGCAGATTTATCAGAGCTGATGGAAAGCCCTGAAACCCTACAGAAGTGCTGAAACTTGGCAAACATAGTTGACACAGAAGGGATATCTCCTCTAGATAGAAGCATAATATCATCTGTAAAAGCCAAATGAGATAGCTGAATACTTGCACAGTTGGGATGAAATTTAAAATTGACATCATCCTTGAGGCTGCTCATATCTCTGAAAAAGTACTCCAAACAGAGCACAAACAGATAAGGGGAGAGAGGATCCCCTTGTCTAAGACCCCGCTGCCCTTTGAAGTGACCATAAATGGATCCATTGACTACCACACTAAAGGAAGTGGAAGAAACACATTCCATGATCCAAGTACAGAACTGGGCTGGGAAGCCAATGAACTTAAGCATTCAATTCAAGAATTCCCAGAAAATGGAATCATAAGCTTTATGCAAGTCAATTTTCAGGAGGCATCTCGGAGAGGATCTTTTCTGAGCATATTTGCGCAAAATCTCTTGAACTAGGAAGATGTTGTCCATCATCTTTCTGTTCTTAATGAAAGCAGTTTGAGTTTCCCCAATAATAGTCTGAAGCACTGGGGCTATGCGGTTGGTCAGAATTTTAGATACAATCTTGTATAACAAATTACAGCAAGATATGGGTCTAAAATTGTTAACTTGGGAGGCCTGCTCATGCTTAGGAATAAGCGCAATAATAGCATGGTTGAGCTACTTTAGAATTTTTCCAGTTGTAAAGAATTCATTAACCACTGCAAAGATATCATCACCAATGATATTCCAAGCCTTCTTGAAGAATAAAACATTGAAACCATCTGGCCCAGGAACTTTATTGTTATCCATCACAGAAATAACGTTCCAAACCTCTTGTTTAGAAGTAGGACAAAGTAAAACCGCAAAGCAATCGGTGGGAACCTTAGGACCCCTGTTGCATATCGAAATGGAAGGAGTTTGGGTCAGCTCATGAGCACTAAACAAATTCCTAAAGTGATTCACAAAAGCAAGGGCAATTTTATCTTGGGAGGAAGTGTTATGCCCATCCTCTAGCCTTATGACAGCAATAAATCGGCTGTGTCTGTTGCGCTTGATTAAAGCATGAAAGAATTTGGAGCATTTATCAGCCTGCAGGAGATATTTGTTTTTGATGAGTTGAGCAAATTTCATAGACTCCGCTTTTCTAAGCATAATGGTCTGCCCTCTAGTGCGGTTTGCCAGAGTAAGAAGGGAAGGATCCTGGGGATTTTGCTTTAGAGAATTAAGCACACTGTTATATTTAGCCTCAACTAGCTCTATTCAGTTGGAGATGTTGTTGAACTCCTGCTTAAAAAGATTCTACGCATAGGGGAAACTATTTTTTATTTTTTTTAATTGTGTTGTACAACTATATACATTTAACATTTGTTTGTAGATATAGTAGTTACTAAATGAACCAATATCCATAAAGGCCTTTACAGCTTTTAGGTTTGCATTGTTTTGGTGGTTTATGCTAAGTGAGTATTTCTTGTGCTCTCATTTAACTTTAATAAAATCTTTGGCTTATAAAAAGAAAATCCAGTACAGGGTTTTGGCTTATACGTGTGTGTGATACAAAGACCCAACGAGAGATTTCATTAAACAGTAGGTTTATAACTAATCTTGTCTTCAAATAAGAAAGTTGCCTTACTTGTTTCATACGTAGTTTAAATTGTCGGAAGAGGATTGTGAATTATTTGTAGTCTTTTAATTGTTGGTATTTTTTCAAAGGTAGGTAGTTATGATATTGGAAAGATTCACGGCTTTAGCATTAAATTATCAAAGCAATAACTGAGTTTCAGAGCTCATACAAATGTTCCAATATCCATCTATCACAACCAGCTTCTTACTTATCATTCACTGCAAAATAATTTAATTTAACTGTCTCCATCTTGTTTACCTGTTCTGAAAAGTTCAACTAATCTTTTCATTGAAGCTTCAAATTCAAGAAATAATTGGAATTCGTCGGTGACAGTAGTGCGTTGGTTTCTATGTGCGGGTGACGTGGGGATTTAACTAATGATCAAGTTATAGTTAAATTCGTGATGCCACATAGTAATATTTATCTTAATTTCTGAGACTCTTCTAGTGGCATTAATAACATGATTTAACAATATGTGAGTTGTGGAAGAAATTTTACTTTGGATAATAAATAAAAAATTAATGGTCTTTGACTGTGATTCGATATAACTCTGATATGTGACGATCGATAAGGTAATAGAAATTGAAATTCATAAAAAGTAAAAGCTGAAAGACATGAAATTGACTTGAGGATAAGTATCCGGTAAGTATGAATATACACCTCTTCTTTGTGATGACCAATTACGAATATAGGTGTCCATTTAAATATGTTGTAGAGGCTTCTTGCTGCTGGTATATGTCACCGCATGTCAGCTGTCTAGTTTTTTTCTTCTTAACAAGTGAACATGTGTAAACTAAAACAAACTTTCAAGGGATTTTTATTTTATTACTTTAATTTCTATTTTCAGAAGTTTTTATATGAAATGGTGAAAATAATTTTGATTATTTATTATTTTTATTTCCTATTTTCACCTTTTTCAGTATAAATTTCAGAAAACAAAAAAACAAAATAAAAATCTTAAATTGCTGATTTTGATAAACATTAATCGATATCATGTGCCGAAATTTAAGAAATTGACTACTGAACTTCCTGGCTTAAACACATGGTGGATTATCTTAATTTAGGATGAGTGTGAAAAATATATTATTTTTTTAATAAGTTTGTTAATTAAAAAGTGATTTTAAGATTATGCAAAATTTTACAGCTAAAGTCTAAGCTTCTAGCTAGCTAGTAAAGGTTGGATTGGCTTCTATAAATGCACAGTGTTATATATATATATATATATATATATATATATATATATATATATATATATATATATATATCATCATCATCTGTACAAGAAAGGAAACGTGAAGAGGACTAGACTTCGTAACGTAGTTTCTAGTATATCAAGTTTTACTGTTTCTTTTATACATTTCTCTTGCTTAAATTAAGTAAAAATCTTTCTGTCCAAACAACTACCCTTTTGAATATGTATATTGTATCCTCTTTGGAAACAAAATTATATGCAACGTCAATATCCTTTTTTTACTTTTCCTGCATATCTAGCTATAACTATTTCAACATCAATTATATACGTATTTCTGATTGATGTATTAAACTAGCATGATTATTATATAAGTATGAAATGACTTATTGGTTGCCGTTTTTTTTATATTTCTTGATTTATTTTTATTTTGAAGTGCTTGACAAGATAACAGGCATAACCTGTCACATTTAGAGTTAGGGTTATTCTTTACTTCTTCGCTTCTTCCTTTTTCGTGACAAATGCACGTCAACCACTTAACCATTAGCATTGACAAAGTCGTTTCAAGATACATAAGCTAATTAAATTAAGATTGAATCTTGATGGAATGGTACGAAATGTACTTATTATTGTGTCCATTGCGTAATTATTTTGTTATGAATCAAGAATAATTACTGAACAACTCAAGTGATGGACTAACGGTGATCATTCATCAAATATGGTAATTAATCCAAATCATGACAGAGCCATCTGTCCACAACCTCTCAATGCTTTAATTTTGGATTTTTACTCCCATAATTAAGTCTATGTACACAGCTCAATTTAGATTAGTCGACATCTATTAATTGTCATCACTTCCATTTGCCAAGGGTCCCAGATTAAACAAGCAAAATAACATTTTTTTTTCATTTTGGTCAATATCCTGCAATGTCCAATAGTTGACAAAGTAGCCAAAACAAATTGATGTGGATTTTTCTTCTGTTTGAAAATATTACATAATTTATAACATGGTCACATTAAAAGGTAATTAACGTGAACTAGTCATTGAGGAATATTGTTTTCATTGTGAGTTTTAATATAATTAACAGAGAAGAGTATAAGAAATAAGATTAGACAAAATTTTCTTTAGAGACTAAAAACAAAATTTGCTAAAAATTAAAGAATGAAAACTATATTTTACTCATAATGTTTTTGAAAAAAAAAAAGATATATAACGCCTAAATGCAAAGTAAAAAAAATTGTTAAAAATCTTGTAATAGCTTGAGTTATACCAACATGTACATAACAAATGAACAAAAAAGTTCATGACAAGGGGCAAGGTTAGATATGGAAATTGTTTGATAGTGTATAACCGTAATATCTTGCATTTTCGTTAATTATAACAGAGTATATTTGAAGCTTAAACACATGTTTTTCTCTTATTTAGCTAAAGCACTGAGCACATATGTATATTTTACATTTTTCAAAATAATGATGTTTATATTAGCTTAAGTGAAGCACAAGTAGGCTATCCCTTATCGTTCTTGTCTATCTATACTTCTAGAATCGTGAAAGAATGATATAGATATATCTTCTGCTTTTGTCATGATTAGTCAATTTTTTTTTTTTTGAGGAAATGATTAATTAATGTTGATGACAAAGTAACAACATATAATAATTAGAAGTAGGGCTTCAGAAAAAAAAGGACGACATTCACGAGAATTGCGATTGAAGCCGGTACAATTATATTCACTTTACTAGAAATAGTTTTTTGTTTTAATTTTTAGGTTTTAAACCTTGATCAGCTTCAGAAAAAAACAAATTTATACACAATAATGATATACCACTATGCCTTATATTGGGAGCAAAGCTGCTAGGAACTTTTAACAATATTCTTGCAAAAAATCCATTCGATCGAATAACTGAAATCTTATTAGTTATATATTTCAGGTTAAAAATATGTCCATTCTTCATTCCGACAACGTTCAATAAGATACAGTCTATACTTACACAAGCATTGATTATGATTATTAGCAACCAATTATCACAGTATTAAATATTCATTTTGCTCCCAAAATAAACTTCATGTACTATACCTGTTTGCGCTCTGGGAAGCACCCTCACAATCAGTTTATCTTCTGGATTAGAATCCTCTATATGCTTGATTAGAAATATGAATCTTTCACACGCAAAGATTACCAAGGTGTCCCATCCAGAACGTATAGAGAACAAAAATGATTCAGACACTTGTAATCTGAAGACTTCAAGCGTATAACGCAAAAACTGTATTGTGTTGTGTTTGATAAATAACAACGTGTTTGTACAAGTGAAGTTTTCATTTTTGTTAGTGCTTAATAATTCAATGCTAAACCTCTGACGATCTTTTGAGATTACATGATAACTGACCTACCGTTGACGAAAGTTGTCAAATTAAGAGGCTGCAAAATATAAATCAGTACACTGACAAATCAATCTAAATCTCTCGTTTGTTTTTTCGCATATAACACCCATGTTAATTAAAGGTGACTCTTGCGTACATGAGGACATGCATCTTGAAATTCGATTCTGCTATATAGCGTTTACTTGGACAAGAGGGCAACAAATGTACTTATGATCATTACACTCCAATACAAATCCAGCATTATATATATGTGCGTCTGAATTTATAGGTTCATGACTGCATGGTGATTTCAGATTTATATGTGACAATTGCAGAAAGAGTACAACAAGAACTAAGATTTTGTATTTGAATATCAGCAAGCTAATCAATAAACTTTCAACTCTGATAGAACAGATATATTTTACATTCGTGTATATACACGTTTCCGAAACAAGGGAAAAAAGGAGTGAGAGAAGAAGGAAAAAATAGGTGGGCAACACTGAGATATATGATGCCTTCAGGTCCTAGAAAACATTATCTAATTGTTACTGTCTACATATATATAAATTAACAGCGATTTTTTCTCTCTCTAATCATATAAAAATTTACAAGCCTTAATAAAAGATTATGTATAATGTTATATGACAAGTATACTTGAAGCGTACCTGAGTATTCATTTTCAGTGTTAAATCATTACTTTTGCTATACTACGTATATCCACTAAACATAACCTTTTTTATTACATGATTAGTTCTTTTATAAGCAAGAGAATTATTATTACATTGTTTTTTTTTTTTGCATAAGGTTAAATTATTAACTAGTGTGTATGTATGTAATATCTTTGGATTGTGTACAGGCTTGTAAAAATTTTAGTTGTCAATTAAAGGGTGGGGAATTTAAAGCTGGTGGGAGGCACTATTGTAATGGAGGGATAGGATAATATTTTGTATCAGAAATTCTGAGTTTAGGTTATTTAATATTTGTGTCCAGTTTTGATACATATATAAATATAAGATAACTTGTTCTCTGGATGTAAGTTTGGTACGTACTACCGGTACCTATGATTTTTTTTATTTTTTTTTGAGAGAGGAAAGAAAGTTATGGTATGTCATTACAAAGCAAAGATCCCATGCAAGTATGGATATTGTTAAAAACATGACTTCAAGCATAAAATTTTGATGCTTTACCTAAAAAGTCGGCAACATGATTATATAACTTGTCACCTTATAAAACTCACTTCAGATTGAAACTATGGAAAGATCTGCACTCCCTTTAGCAAGTATTACATCAAAATCAGAGTAATCAGTTGAGATATTAATGTTGAAACTATCCACAACCATCTTGCTGTCAGATTCAAAGATAACAACATTTTGGAGTCAAAGCTTCTGCTTCTTGTAGAGATGGGATGCCGTTCTGGAAGTAAGTGCATGCACGAAAGATTTGGCCTTTAGAATCCCAATGCAAATACCTACACCAAAAGTATGGAAATTCCAAAGGTGATACTAGGTGCACCCAAAAGTATGCAAATACCCTAGTATCACCTAGCTGCATTATATATGTTCCGCTCCACTTCATTCCAAAGACTAGATAATAACCAAAACTATTTTGCTATAGGACAATCAATAAAGAGATGCCAATCTGTTTCGGCATTGGACAAGCAAAACACACACTCATGTGGACAATTGACGCCCCTATGAGTTAGTCTTTGTCTTGTTGGCAAACAATCCCTAAGTAATCTCCATAGAAAGTGTTTGAATTTAGGGGGTACATTAAGCTTCCATATAATCGTCCAGGGTCCAGATGCTTTAAGGTGTTAATTGTCAATATTTGAATCCATGATATTATGATAAGCATTGCGTACCATATAAACACCATTGTTGCTGAATTTCAAGGTCTTCTCCCATGATGTTGAAAAGAGGCACTTGGTGGATTATGAGAATATCTTCTTCGAGAAATAGATGATGAAGAAGTTGTTCGTTCCATTGGCCCGAAGATTTGATCAATTAAATTTACTAACTTCCAATTTTCCTATTCAGCAATAGGAGGGGAGGTAATGATTGAATTGGTGCTAGGGTGAAGTTATGGCTAATTCCAAATGTTGATAGAATTATCATTTAAAATCTTTCATCTCAACCCTTGACTCGTCATATGATACTTAGATTATGCTCAAATTGAGCATCCAAAAAATTCCTTGGGAAGTATTTTTCTTTGAAGCAATATTAATGGAAGGAAAAATTAAATCGTTGTCCTATTTTTGTGAAATCAATCGGAATTTTTATAAAAAAAATAAAAAATGTTTGAACCATTTGTTTTGGGTCTTTTTTGGTAATTTAATATGGAACAAGGATGATACTAGGTGCACCCAACATTATTGTTGGTACATCAAGTTAATTGATCCGTATAAATCATACGGATCAAAATGATCCGTATGAGTCATACGGATCAAGTTGATCTGCAAGTTGATTCATATGACTCATACGGATCAACTTGATTCGTATGAGTCATACAGATTAATCCGTATGAATCATACAGATTTCATACAGATCAAGTTGATTCGTATGACTCATACGGATCAACTTAATCTGTATGACTCATACGGATCAACTTAATTCGACTCATACGGATCATGTTCATCCGTATGAATCATACGAATTTCATACGGATCAAGTTGATCCATATGTTTAAATTATACTTACAGATCAAATTCATCCATACAAATCATAAAGATCAATCATAAGGTAATTTTGAAATTAACAAAAAATGCTGGGTGCACAAACAATAAAACTGGTGCACCTAGCATCACCCATGGAACAAAGATATTTTGGGCCCAGGTTGAAGCAGACCCAGTGAAATGAGCCCAAACATTGTTCCCTCCTTCGCTTCTGCTTCAACCATTCAAAGCCTGCTTCTGTTTCGGTTTTACCTTCTTTACTTCGTTGCTGCTACAACCGCTACCTATAGAGGCTCAGCGAAGTCACAGCATTCAGAATCAGTATCGGAGAATTTTATATTTTTCTCTAAATCTCTCTGTTAGGTAACCTGATTAATCGCAAACGTCTTCTTCGTGCTTTCTTTTTAATGATTTATATGTTTTTTTTTTTTATTATCGTGATCGATTGTTCTCTGTAGTCAATCGGTTACGGTTCTTTTCCTTTGAGTTTAGTATAGGGTGAACTTGGAGTTTGTTTACGAATCACGTATGTGATTATTCACTGCGTGGAATGTCATGCAAATTGATATGCACACCAGGTGCTTGCCATAATGTCTACACCACAAACTTGCGTGATTCAACTGTCGCTTACTCAAATTACTGTCATTTATTTCTTAATTATTTCGAAAAATAAGAAATAAGGTGGCATTCTGTTATTTTGATCTGTTATTTAGTATTTGATAAATTCATGATTTTGTTATTAAACAATACTATATTGTAGGGTTTTGTTTTTTGTTGTTACTGAAAAGGGAGTCATCCCGGGGTATTGTAATTTGAGTTTAATTTTGATACATTATAGATTTTTATATATGACTTATAAAGTAATTAATACAAAAATCAATAATTGTCTATTTGTCCGTGCTATGCCATAGGTAGGAAATACCAAAATACATTTTTGATTCTTCAAAGTTCATTGATGTAGTGATTGTAGTCCTCCATTTTTTTTTATTAATAATCAATTACTTTATAACAGCATGGGAATAGCATTGGAACCAAGTTGGTTTCTTTGTAATTTGTGGTGTTGAAGAATTCAAGAGTCATAGAATCAGACAATCAGTTATGATTGACCATGTACATTTATCTATTTGTAGTATATTTTTTGTCTTAATACCTATGACTATTCTAGCCTCCTCAAAGCAAGTTTACATGTTACTGCATTCTTTCTGGAAGATAATATTCTGTTCATGTGTTAGCAGGAACTCTTACTTTGCCATTCAATCCATACTTCAGTTAGAAATTAACAATCTGTGAAAGATGTATGCTTTTAAATATGTGCATATGGACATTCGACTTGTAATAATGGGGATATTCCTTCCTGGACCAGTATGACATCAACTTATGATATCTGCTAAAGAAATTTGAGTACTTCAGAAGTTGCTGCACGAAGAGATCCATGCCTTTTTGTTATTTTCTTTCCAATGTTGCCTTCCCAATTGTTAATGAGACGACAAATTTTAGTTAGCAACGTGATAGTGAGATACCAAGTGTCATTGTTGTGATTGAACAAATCCAACCCTACTGTGAATCTGATAAATTTAAAATGACAAATTGAATATGAAGATAATGAAACTTGACAATAAGACTTGTGACATACTTTAATGTATTAGTAGGTTGGATGAAATTAGTTTATGTTAACTTCAATATTCAATCTTGATATTAATGTCTTAGCAACGTGTACACCAAGATGCTTGATTAAAAATCAATGGCATGAAAAGTAGTGGAACCTTGATATTTGTTCACATTCTCACAAGTTTTTTTCCTTGTATTTATGTCACTGATGTAATAAACTATATATGTTTCTCTTTCAATCTTCTTTATTCTGAGGATTCTAACTTTTAACATATTGCAGTTTGAATAAATAGACATGTCTGAGACTGAGGTAAATCCAACTATCAGCAAGTCAACTGGATTGCCTCGAAAGCGCTTCTATCGAGCACGAGCACACAGCAATCCACTGAGTGACTCTCACTTCCCAGTGCCAATTTCACCCAGCCATGTTGACTATTCTCTCCATTACCCTCAGTTATTTCCCTTGTCTGGTCAAGCTGATAGTTCCAAAAAGATCCAGTTTGCTGATGTTGGTTGTGGTTTTGGAGGGCTGCTCATAAGTCTTTCCACTCTGTTCCCAGAAACATTGATGATTGGAATGGAACTTAGAGACAAAGTGACTGAGTACGTCAAGGAGCGAATTTCATCTTTAAGGGTAGCAAATCCTGGTCAATACCAAAATGTTTCTGTGGTGCGAACTAACTCCATGAAGTATATTCCTAATTACTTTGAGAAAGGAACGCTCTCAAAGATGTTTTTCTTGTTTCCTGATCCTCATTTTAAAGAGAAGAATCATCGCCGTAGGGTTATCAGTCCATTCTTGCTAGATGAGTATGCTTATGTTCTTGAGGTTGGTGGAATTATATACACAATATCAGACGTAGAAGAGCTTGGAGACTGGATGAAGTCTTGTCTGGAGAATCACCCTATGTTCGAAGCCTTGACTGAGAAAGAACTTGAAGCAGATCCAGTTGTGAAGCTTTTAAGTTCTGCTACTGAAGAAGGCCAAAAGGTTGCTAGAAATGAAGGACAAACTTTCCAGGCTGTATTCAGACGCATTGTACCATCTGATCAAGCATCCTAGACTTCTGCTGCCTAATCTAGTGTGCTGCAAATTAAAAAAAAAAAAAAAGGAAAAGAAATGCATGCCTAAGCATTGGATTGATCTGTCTACTTTACTGGCATACAATTGGCTTCATTAGGATCACATGGCCTTTGCCATCTTTTATTTGCTATGTATGAGCGTATTTTCATGTTTAACTGAACTTATTCGATATTGAAAGCAAAACTACAATGGAGTGTTTTTGTTTTTTTTTAATATCAGCAAATAAAAAGTATATATTAAAAAAGGGGTACAAGAGATACCCATCAAATACAAGCACAAGGACCAAATTATAAGCAGGGAAGGAAGTTCCAACCATGACAACAACTTTCCCTACATAACTATACCCTATGAAATAACAAAAAAATAACCGTTGTTTCCCGTTACACCAACCCGAGATAACCTAAGAATCTGAAAGCAGAACCAATACTGCTCGAGAAAGTCCATGCATGCCCGCCGCATGTCCTACTAATAAAAAAAAATCCAACGCACAGATCACCAATAACACCACCTCATCATACCCAACTCAATCACCTTCCTGCCGCATAGTGTAAGAACCTGATAGCTGGTGTCAAATTTCCCCAACCAAAAACAACTATGGCTTCACGCAACAAAACAGATTCCTGGACATGCTGGGCATTGATTAGTCGAATAATTAAAGGACTCAAGATATCCCCTCATCCAAGACCAGGCTGAGAACACAATCTTTTGTATAAGAGTACACTTATCCACTGCCTTAAACACGTTGATTTCTAAAAAGCCAAATGTTCCATACCACAGCTGCTGCCCACAGAATCCACACTAATTGATGGAGAGTGTAGTTCACGATTCAACCATTTTATTTTTCACGGTGACAGTTTTGGTTAGGTTGAATTTGATATCAATACGAGTGTGAAATTTTCTGGTTAAAGCAATTAGATTTAGCTCTGCAAGCTCACTAAACTGGAGGATAAAGAGATAAATCTTAAACTAAATAACTTTACTATAAAGTTGACCTGCATCTTCTTCGACAAATTCTATTAAGTCATTGGTTCTAGTTTGATGTAAACTCAGTCCTTTTAGGATCCAAAACACTTTTTGTGAAAAAGGCTTTGAATCGTCACCCGATACAAATTCTTGAACCAAATTGTTAACCTCAATCAAGCTACACCCAGGGGTTTTCTTTATCCTCTTGCTTCTTGTTAGTTTCCTAACATCTGATACACCTTCCCACTTACCAAGTTCCGCATATATGTTAGCAAGCAAAACATAGTTTCCAAATTCTTCAGGCTCAAGCTCTAAAAGTTGTTCCATGGCAACAACAGCAATCTCAAGATTGCGATGAATCCTGCAAAAGCTCAACAAAGAGTTCCATATCCTCGAATCTATTGCATCGGCATCTTCAATATTGTGTCGAGAGCCTGCTCAACCTGTCCCGAGCGTCCTAGAAGATCAACTAGGCAACCTTAATGCTCAATCTCTGGCTCTAAATGATAATCCACCATCATATCTTCAAAATATTTCAACCCCTCATTCCATAACCCTTCATGAGCACAAGCTGACAAAACACCAACAAATGTTACCCAATTAGGAGCCACTCTTGCTTTCTGCATATCTTCAAAAACTCGAATTGCCACATACCCTTTTTCCATCGAAACGGTTTTCTAACTCTCTTACTCCCATCGATGAGCGAGAGTCGACTATTGAATAAGATTCTGAATAAGTGTTCGAAGCGTCGTTTGCTTGATCAGGGAAAGCAAGTACATGGGGTGGTGGAGAAACTAGGGTTTCGACGTGATTTGGTTTTGAGTAATGATCTTATTGACATGTACGCAAAATGTGGTACCGTGGATTTTGCTTGTATGATGTTTGATCGGATGCCTGAAAGAAATGTGGTCTCTTGGACGGCTCTCATGTGTGGGTACCTGCAAAATAGTGATGCTAAAACCACTTTGCTGTTGTTTGTTAAAATGGGTCGTTCAGATGTTAAGCCGAACGAGTTTACACTTTCCACGAGTTTAAAAGCATGTGGGGTTCTGGGGATTCCTTGGAACGGAATGCAGATTCATGGGGTTTGTGCAAAATCTAATTTTGATTGGGTACCCGTTGTGGGCAATTCTATGATTGACATGTACTCCAAGTGTGGTATGGTTGGTGAGGCAGCCCGAGTGTTTAACACTTTGCCAGTGAGAAATGTTATAAGCTGGAATGCAATGATTGCTGGGTATACCAACGAAAGAAATGGTGAAGAGGCTTTGAATCTATTCCGAGAAATGCGAGAGAAGGGAGAAGTTCCTGATGGATACACATATTCAAGCTCATTAAAGGCGTGTAGTTGTGCTGATGCAGCAGGAGAAGGAATGCAAATACATGCTGCCTTAATCAGACATGGGTTTCCTTACTTGGCTCAATCAGCTGTTGCAGGTGCTCTGGTTGATCTTTATGTCAAATGCAGGCGCATGGCTGAAGCTAGGAAGGTGTTTGATCGAATTGAAGAGAAGAGTGTGATGTCTTGGAGCACACTAATTCTTGGTTATGCACAGGAAGATAATTTGAAAGAAGCCATGGACTTGTTTAGGGAGTTGAGAGAGAGCAGACATAGAATGGATGGGTTTGTACTCTCGAGCATCATAGGTGTATTTGCTGATTTTGCCCTTCTAGAGCAAGGGAAGCAAATGCATGCTTATACCATCAAAGTCCCGTATGGTTTATTGGAAATGTCAGTGGCTAATTCAGTTTTGGATATGTACATGAAATGCGGACTAACAGTTGAGGCAGATGCACTTTTCAGAGAGATGCTAGAAAGAAATGTGGTCTCATGGACTGTTATGATCACTGGTTATGGGAAACACGGTATAGGGAATAAGGCAGTTGAACTTTTTAACGAAATGCAAGAGAATGGAATTGAACCTGACAGTGTGACTTACTTGGCTGTGCTCTCAGCTTGCAGCCATTCTGGACTCATCAAAGAAGGTAAAAAATACTTCTCTATTTTATGTAGCAATCAGAAGATCAAACCGAAAGTAGAGCATTATGCTTGCATGGTTGATCTTCTTGGACGAGGTGGGCGCCTAAAGGAAGCAAAGAATCTCATTGAGAAAATGCCTCTAAAGCCAAATGTGGGCATATGGCAGACATTACTTAGTGTTTGTAGAATGCATGGAGATGTGGAAATGGGGAAACAAGTGGGAGAGATACTTTTGAGAAGGGAAGGTAATAATCCAGCCAACTATGTCATGGTGTCAAACATGTATGCTCATGCAGGGTATTGGAAAGAGAGTGAGAAAATAAGAGAAACCCTGAAGAGAAAGGGATTGAAGAAAGAGGCAGGACGTAGTT
This sequence comes from Glycine max, assembly GCF_000004515.6. Taxonomy (NCBI): domain Eukaryota; kingdom Viridiplantae; phylum Streptophyta; class Magnoliopsida; order Fabales; family Fabaceae; genus Glycine; species Glycine max. Next base: position 6,590,218 of record NC_016091.4, read on the forward strand.
GGGTAGAGATGGACAAGGAAATCCACATTTTCTATAATGGAGATGGCATGCATCCTCTCATAGAGGAAATTCATGAAGTGTTGAAAGAAATGGAGAAGAGGGTGAAAGAAGAAATGGGCTATGTTCATAGCATAAATTTTTCATTGCATGATGTTGAAGAGGAGTCGAAGATGGAGAGTTTGAGGGTTCATAGCGAGAAATTAGCCATTGGGTTGGTTTTGGTTAGACGAGGATTAAAACTAAAAGGTGAAAGAGTGATTAGGATTTTCAAGAACTTGAGGGTTTGTGGGGATTGTCATGCATTCATCAAAGGTTTGTCAAAGGTTTTGAAGATTGCATTTGTGGTGAGAGATGCAAATAGGTTTCACAGATTTGAGAACGGTTTATGTTCGTGTGGAGATTACTGGTGAACCGAACCGAAAAATTTAACACCCTTGTTTGATGGATGTCAAACTCTCTATCTACTTTTTATTCTTTATACTTCTTTATATTTTATTATTAAAAATAGACTGAAATATATGTTTATCTTTAATAAATACTTAATCTTTATATTTATTTTCTAATAAATTAATAAATTTGTTGTCTTGAATTTCTAATAAAATAATAATTTTACTTTTTATCATTGATATTTTATTTTAATCTTAATAAATTAGAGAATTAGAGAATTTTATATTTGCTTCTTAATAAATTAACATTTTATTTTAATCTCAACTAATTTAAAATGAAAAATTATCAAAAAATAAACACAAATTCATTAATTTATCATAAACTAAAACAATGTCAAGACCCAAAATTATTATTTTATTAAAAACTTAACACAAAACAAAAACTTATGAGACAGCAAACGTACAAATGGAATACTTACTAAAAATTTAAAACATTTAAACCTTAAAAATATATTAAAATCTTTAATATCATAATTCTTTAATATATTACTGCATGAAATTTCTTCTCTTTAATATTATTATAATACTCATCCTCAAACATTCGTAAACCCGCGTTGTTCATATATAATATTTTCCTACTTTGGCTGAGAAAAAAAAAAAAAAGACCCATCCTCAAACATTCTCATTAAATTTTGAAAGTAAATCCCTTGCTCCCCATTAAAAATATTTACCCTAGGTCCCTATGCTTTGCGAGTAGCCATAGGATTGGATTAAATTGCGATCCCTGGTTACCTTAGTAAAAATACTTTTTCATTTATTTAATTTTTACGCTTCGCCTACTCCAGCACACCTTAATTCTTGTGCTACCCTAAACCGAGTTCAGTTACCCTAAACCATGTAACAAGACAGTGGGTTTAAATGAACAAAATGAAAACAAATAATGATAAAATTAAAATATATTTTCAACGCGACTGAGCCACTGCTATAAATAATAAAGAAATGGATACATTCAAAGTTGTAACCTGTGCAACCGACAATCTTTAAAATGGAAGTCATTCCAAAAATCTGGTTTCTTAAGTAGGATTCCTAAAGAAGATATGATCGAGGGCTTGGCAAGCTGTAAGGCGTTTGGTCGGATCATATGTTAATAAGCCATGTAACAAGTCAGTCAAGGAGGACCTTGAAGAGTCCACATTTCGTGATACAATATCCTGCATTAAGAATAATTATGGGTCATTACAATTCACAAAATTAATACACACACTGGAGTGCACTAATTGATTGAAGATTCAAACCCAGCAATTACTGACAAGGCAGTAGGCAACACAACAAACCTTAAGATGACCAAGCTTCTTCACTGCACTAATGCTCTCCCTTGAAACAGCTCCTTCAGGCCATCTTAGACGCGATCCACGCTTGAAATATTTTTCTGCGCCCTTGCTACATATTGAAGAGCAAATGAATAAAAAAGAAGTTACTACATTTAGTATATTTGGTGATAACTAATCAGCTTTTGGCTTTTCCCCAGTCATTGATTCATAACTTGGAAGGCTGCGACTCTGGTTGTATCTAGAACAAAACTGGAAGGGGAAATTTAAAGAACGTTCTATAAATTCACTACTTACTTAGACCTGCGAATCATGAGCTCTGGGATAGATCCCAAAACTCTTTCCATCATTGCCAGGTGCTCCAAGTTTTCATGAGTCTGAAACAATGCTTCCCCCTGACAAAAGTTTCACATTTAGAACACTAAGACTAATTGTTCCATATTCAAGCCATGCCTTAATACATATTGATAGATATGAAAGACAAACCGAGCATAGTTCAATGAGAATACATCCAACACTCCACAAATCACATGGATATGACCATCCTAGACCTGAAATTATCATTTAAGATGCAGGTGAGAGTGCATTAACAAGTACACAATATATGCTACAGACCCAGTAGTCTTTAATTTCATCTAGTCAGACAAGGCTCAATCCCAGTAATAACAGAAATAAACAGTCTCTAAAATGGCACCATTACATAAAAAAATAACTAGATTTGGCTCTTCCAATTTTCTTAACATGCCCCAAAACATCAACATAAGAAAAGAGTCCGAACGAGGAATCTCCTTAAAGACAAACTCCTTAAAGAAAAGGTAGAAAATGATAAAAGTAGAAGGGAAACAAAAGGGGCACCAAAAAAATAGTGTAAGAAAATAAATAATAAAGTATCCAACATGATGAAATAAAAAATAAGAAAAATGTCAGGACTCAGACAAGCCAATACATTCAACAGAAAAAGTCCAGGATGATACAAAATTGAAAGGCAAACATGTAGTCCTGAAAAAGTTTGTCCAGAGATGTGCCGAAAGCTGTTGATAACATTTTGGCAGGTTGAAATACTTCTCCTAGTTATCATCCATAATTTTTTGTTCCCAAGCACCACATATTTTCTATGTTACACACTTACACCTGACACAGCAATAGAAAAACAAGTAAACATTCTTGGCAGCCAAAACTATACTTAGTTACCTAGAATAATCTCAGGGGCTCTGTAATGCCTTGTAGAAACAATGGAGCTATGATTCTGATTATCATATGTGGTACTACCAAAATCAATCAGCTTAATAGCACTAGACTTGGGCAAGCACCTGAATTGTGTTTCATCTGAGGAAACTCTCTGTACCAGTCCAATCATTTTCCTTAAATATATTATAACTGAGTCTACAAACATTATTATGTTTGCATCCAAAAATATTAAATACCTTATAGCTAGGGAGCTTTACATATTCAGAGGAAACAAGAAGAATATTTTCTGGCTTCAGGTCAGTGTGGATTAGGCGTAATTCATGCATATCTGAATATGATAAAGTACAAGAAACAAGTTAAATAAGCAGACACAGCCAAGATACACTGCATCCCTGGACAAAGAAAGCAGGCCAAGGGAAAAGCCATGGCTTGTTTTGGAAGCAAGAGACTTAAGAATGAAACATGAAAAATAAACTGAAGGCCAAGAATAATCCCCAGACATGCTACAGATTCCAAAAGCTGACGTCCAAATTCCCGAACAAGATCCACAGGGAATGGGCAGTATTTATTTCTCTTTAGAAAATCAAATAAGCTTGGTCCAAGCCTCTCAAAGACCTGATAACACCATTAAAATGCATTGAAAGGAATGTTTCCGCTTAGATATCAAATCCATGAATAAAGCCCACATGGACATATATAAAAACAATCCACTATAGCTGAACTTAACAACTCATTCATTAGCAACGTGAATGAGGATCAATCACCTACCCTTTCTAAAGAGCAAGAAGCAGAACAGAGAACAAAGACATGCACATACCGATGGAGAAGAAACTAAATCATGATTTATTCAAAAATCCAAGCATCTTGTTCATTTTCATGACAACAGAGAATTAACCCCTCCCCCACTCCCCACCTCCAAAGAAGTAATAAAGTATCTCCAACTCAGTACCAATTTTCTCAAAATAAACTTGAATCTGGTAAATCAAACACAATATATAGTCGAAAGAAATACTATAGGCATAATATACTTACAATGCATACGTGGCTTCGGTAATCAAACCAATTTCTGATCTGCACACATCTGCAAATGACAGGCACGATGAAACAAATATTAGTCATCCCTTGGTACAATAAGGTATAAAAAAAAATTTAAAATCCATTTTACTCCATAAGCTCCATACCGGGAGCTTCCTCTATTATTCTTGGCTAGTTGTTGAAGCACATCAATCTCAAGCATCGCTGCATCCCGGTATTTCCGTATGCTTCTAACTACCTTGATAGCCACATATTCTCTGGTTTGGCGGTCCCAACATTCCAAAACCCGACCAAATGTGCCTACAGCACTAGCAATATGCTGAATGACACAAGCACAGTGACAAAAAAAAAAAAATTAAAATCTCGTATTCAGAGGACACTTGACCGCTAACCTTCACCCATCTTGCTGAGGATTTTATCTATAAAAAAAAAAAAATCATAACATATTAAAACCGCTGCTTAAACAGAAAAAGGACAACCATCAACACTTGCATGAGTGATGACAGAATAGAACAGATTAAAGTTTCCCATAACACAGCATGCACCAAAAATGAGACTCAATCTAAATTGTTTGACTTTCCAAATCCATCGAAATTGCAAAAAAAAAAAAATTACATCTAGGAGTGAGATTTTCGCCAAGATTGAAGACATAATGGCCCTCTCGATCGTCGTCCCTTTTCGGAGGCGAAACGTGCTTTCTTTCGAATTCTTCGTCACCGGGCACTGGCAGAGCCCGTTGCGCCTACAATAATAAACGATGAACACAGATATGTAAAGAAGAAACCCTAATCTAATATGAATTGGGAAATGGATGGAAGCTTACCTCGGACACTGAGGGAGGGGCAACGTCCCATGCAAGACGAGGGCGTTTCCGTGTTCGTTCTCTTTCCATGTGAAATTTGTCGACAGCTATCATCAACTAATCAGTAACCGCGCATATCTACGAACAAAGAAGGTTAAATCTCTGAAAATCGCTGCGGCGGAAAGGGAAAGAGAATGCAGTTGCAGAGAAATGGAAGAGGATTCACGTTGGGCTATGATTGTGAAACCAAAAGGCGTTAGGGTTCAGTTTTTTTTTTTTATGCTTTCTCTGCTTAAAAAAATTACGTTGGTTTGTGCTGTGGTCTGTGCGTACTAAGGTGAAACGACAGCGTTCGCTGCTGTATGGTTTTTTTGTATATTTTTGTTTTTAGTATTCAACTGGGCCTAGGCCCAAAAGAGGAACAAATCTTGCTGGACATTGTTAAACAATAAACACACCTTTTTGTTGCTAAGTATGTCTCCTGTGGTAGTCTATTTTTTTGGACAGAAATACCCTTTTGAGAGGCACGTTTTCATTGATTTTGAAACAAAATGGAAACATATTTTCATTTTGTATTGGGGTACGCATTTTCATTTTGTATTAGTTCAAAACAAAATGTGTTTTCGTTTGGATTGAAAGAGACATAAACATGTTATAAACTAATACAAACGGAAATCATCTTCAATGATAGTATAACAAATATATATAATTATGAAAGTTGATGTATTCTTGTAGAGGCTGTAGGGATGCAGAGAATCTAAGTTCGTGTAAAAAAAATGTAGAATTTCACAAAACATCAAAGAGCGTCACTATACATTCCATTGAGGTAGGAATTCATGTGGTGCATACTTTCTTCTTATATACATATGTCTTCTTATCATTGAAATTCGGATTTAATTCAGCCTCAAAATTAGCTTTAGGTAAAGATTGCATAGAAGGAACAAAATTGATGTTGGTTTTGTTCTGTATGTTTCTATGATGATTTATTTTGTTGATCAGCTGCTCTAAGACTGGATGTCTATGGGGGTACCCCTTGTGCCCAATCAATAATACTTTTTTTTTTCTTTTACTGATAGAAAAATTATTTCATATTTATATACACTAATTTAATTGTATTATTAGTCGAAAAGGGAACTCCAATATACTTTACTAAAAAACTTCGTGTTATACATACCTTGATATTTTTTTATCACTCTCTTCACAATGACGTGTCTAGTTTAAGAAAGAAAGTTAAATGAAAGATTTTTTTTTTCTCATCTCCTAATATTTTTTTCTCACTCTCTCCTACTCTTCCAGCAGGTTAATTTCTCACGTTCCAAATCCAAACATATGCAAGAAATGAGTAGGATGAGCTCGCACATCTTCAGTCCTTTGTGACATGTATGATGTATCTTCCTCAGCAAACCTATGCAGAATTGATCTCATTGTCACGATCCCATTTCAAACAGAAGCATTAATTACTAACTGTACCGATATTGCATAACCAAGCTATGAACAAGAAAAACTATCATGAACAATAAGGAAAATTTGTACTTGTACAATATTTTTACACAATAAAAAAGAGACGAATGTAAGATGTTTTTTAGTTCTATAATTCATTATAACAATTCTCATAATAAAACACTAATTCCTATCTAATAATTTGTCTCATTTGAAACTAGTACAGTTCGGAAATTAAATCACTGAGGCGGCAACGATCGGTAGCTGAACGTCATTTCCTTCTTTACAAGTGGCAGTTGAGCAATTTGAGTGAAGTGAACCTTCCTATACTTAGCTACTCTTTCAGTATATATATAGGTTCATTCCTTCATCGGACAAAAACGCATTCATCCAGTTACACATTAATTCTTTTTCTTGTTCCTCCTCACCTCACCTCCCCTCAGAATGAAAGTTGTTTCACATGGCATTAATGTGGTTGTGTTTGCCTTATGCATTGTGCTTGCCACTAATTCGTTGGTAGTGGGGGAGGTAGCTAGCAAAAGTTAAGGATGACAAGACTTTCTTCGGACATGGTCTTGGTGGGATTGACTTCCCGGGGGGGTGACGGAGGTGATCTAGGAGGAGGTGCAGGGGATGGTGCTGGTGGAGTGGCTTTGGCGCCAGTGGCGGTTTAGGAGGTGGACTTGGTGGTGGTGGGGGTGGTGGCATTGGTGGGGCAGCGGCTGATGGGGCACCGCACTACCTTATGTTGTGAAACTCATGTAGTTGTATAAGAAAAATGATTTTTAGACATTCCAAATGCTAATCAACACTAGTGAAAAAAAGAATAGGTAATATGAGGTAATAAAAAGAGAGATAGAGATAAATAAAATTAAGGTGCTGAATGATGAAGTATTTAAAAAAATGGAATGTCTGAAGATCATTGCTCATAGGAATGGTGCATGGATATGCATGGCAAGCACGCAACAATATATTATTATCTATTTATGAGAAAAGGACTAATCACTTGACATAATTGAGAGAGTTGTAAATAACTACTATATTAAGATAGTTCTATAAATGTTAGAAAAGGACTAATCAAATAATAAAAATCTATACAAGTTAATATTCTTAGAATAGTGAAAGATATCATCGTTGTTCACTGCATGGACACACTAGCTTGTGTTAAAATGAAAATCTATTGTCCAAGTGTAAGTTCTCTCCATTCACAATAATGAACATCTAGAATGAGTTAAGATGGCAAAATTACAATAACTATTGTGTTCTTGAAATCAAAATGACCTTGTAACCTCAATAAAGTCATACTCAGAACCTGTAGTAATATCAAGACAAAATTATGATCTTGGAAAGTTTGATTTTCTCTATAACAAGTAGAGAAGTAGCAATGATGAATAGAAAGTGATGAAGCAAATCACAGTTCTCTATATTTAGTATTAGGAGGATTGAATGCATAATAAACAGGCATAAACCCGAAACCTTGTGTTGGGAGAGATTACTGCGATTAGAAGGGGGTTTGTTGGAGTTCTAAGACGCTGCGAAGCTGAGTGGGTAAGAGTAAACCATGAAAATTCGAAAAGAGGAAAATTTGATGCAGAAAACAAATCTCACCATTTTGTTCAATTGGAATTGAAATCAAAATTGCATGGCATGCATAAGAGTGATTCAAAAATGCCATACCAAACAGAGGATTCCCATCAACTTAGGTTGCAACAAGAGAGATTCAATTGACAGAGAGATTCGTCGATGTGAGGGGAGAAGTTGCTACACGCACGCGCAAATAGACAGAGAGAGATGGATGAAAAATTGAGAGTGGGATAAGAGAGAAATAGATTAGCCACATTGTAACGTGTTTTGGAGAAAATGAAGGTGAGACGAGAGATTAGCGAATTAAAAAGTGAAATTAAATAAGTAGTCATATGTGGTAGCTCTCAACATTTTTTTACGCGACATTTGGTAACATTTTTTTAATAAATGTTACAAAAATTATACTAAACAAAAAATCGTAACATTTTTACAAATGTTACCGCACAAATGTTGCAAAAAGTCTTTTATATGTAGTAGTGGTTCCAGAGTCGTTGAAGTGGTTACGAAATACTTAGGATTGTATTCAGTGGCGACTATAAAGAGGCGTATGAGGATATGCTGACGGTGGTGGCAGAGCCGTACGTGGTGCACGGAGCGTGAATTTAATTAAGGTTTTGAAGGGTGTGTGGAAGAATGGGTTGGGATACATTTTAAAACATAATGGATTTTGAATGAAAATTTAATTGTAAAGTATAGCATAAAATTGTTTAAGAAAATAATGGTACATTTTAAAACTAAAAGGTGAGAAGAGAATTTAATGGGTCCTAAATCCTAATCCTAATTAATTGTATAAGAACACATTTCTATCTGGAAGGCCACATGCATAAAACCTTGGAGTTCCATTTTTTAGTAAGCAACCCAAAATAATAATAATTAAAATACCGATTATATATATATATTATTTCTTTCGAAAAATCATTTTTATATGTTGCTGTGGGGGGGCCCTCCTTCAAACCAAAAAAAAAAAATGCTGCTGTGTGGACTTGTGGTTGGCTAGAGAGAGAGAGAGAGAGTGGCGTGCAGAAGTCTATACTGCAGAGAGAACGCAGTTTGGTTGCTGCATTTATGTGTAGCAGAGCAAGGCATTAATAAGGGTGACAGAAGCTCCAATAATGCATGCACGTACAAGTAGTATAATGGCCAACTAATAGTCTAGTCTAATACTAGAAACAAGAAAGAAGAAATGTTAGTAGATGGAGAAGCAGGGCTTGAAAATGAAAAGCAGGTAGCAAGTGGTCAAAAGCGTGCTCTGGAATCGTGAAACAGTGACTTTCATTTCAGAGCGCGTTGGAGAGGAGGACAGTTGAACAATTAAATCTCTCAGCCAACCACAGCTGAGCCTCATTTATTCCCTTCACCTTCAAATATGCTACTCTTTCAGTATATATAGATAGATAGATATAAATACCCTTACTCCTTCACTGCACCAATACTCGGTCTCTTGTTCTTTCTCCAGCTGATCATCTTACAATGGAAGTTCATTCTAATGGCGTTGTGGTTGTGTTTGCCTTGTGCATTGCACTTGCCAGTTGTGGCTCGTTGGTAGTGGGGGAGGTTAAGGATGACAAGCATTTGATTCATCCACCACATTTGTTAGGGCCTGGGATTATCAAGAGAGGGTTTAAGCGTAGTGGACTTGGCTTCGGTGCTGGTGGTGGTTTAGGAGGAGGAGGAGGCCTAGGTGGTGGCTTTGGTGGTGGTGCAGGTGGAGGAGGTGGCCTGGGCGGTGGCGGTGGCTTTGGTGGAGGTGCTGGTGGAGGCCTTGGAGGCGGTGTAGGTGGTGGCATTGGCGGGGGTGGTGGTTTAGGAGGTGGAGGAGGGCTAGGTCATGGTGTTGGTGGTGGAGCAGGTGGTGGTTTAGGAGGTGGAGGTGGGCTAGGTCATGGTGTTGGTGGTGGAGCTGCTGGTGGTTTTGGAGGCGGAGGTGGTTTAGGAGGTGGAGGTGGGCTAGGTCATGGTGTTGGTGGTGGAGGTGGGCTAGGTCACGGTGTTGGTGGTGGAGGTGGGCTAGGTCACGGTGTTGGTGGTGGAGGTGGGCTAGGTCACGGTGTTGGTGCTGGCATTGGTGGTGGAGCTGGTGGCGGTGGCGGTCTAGGAGGTGGAGGTGGACTAGGTCATGGTGTAGGTTTTGGCATTGGAGGTGGAGCCGGTGGTGGTGGTGGGCTAGGTCATGGAGTCGGTAGTGGCATTGGCGGTGGAGTGGGTGGTGGAGGTGGTCTAGGTCATGGTGTTGGTGGTGGCATTGGTGGGGGTGCAGGTGGTGGCGGTGGCATTGGAGGGGGAGTTGGTGGTGGTGTAGGAGGAGGGGGTGGTGCAGGTGGAGGAGGTGGATTTGGCGGCGGTGGTGGGGTTGGAGGTGGTGTAGGTGGTGGAGGAGGGTTTGGAGCTGGTGGAGGAGGTGGAATAGGAGGAGGAGTTGGCGGTGGTGGAGGGGGTGGATTTGGGGGTGGCGGTGGTGCTGGATTTGGTGGTGGAATTGGTGGGGGCCACTAGATTGAATATGGTAACCACGAGTCATTCAAATTGTTTTACTTTCCATATGTTTCTGTTAAAACGGCAGTTAATTAATGCGTATAATATTATTTCGGTTTAAGTTATAGTGGTTGCTACTTGCTACTCTTCTATCAGATGATGCTATGCTATATATATAGGTCTTCTTGTTAGAATTAATTATGCATGGGAAACAAAGCTTTGTAGCCTGTAATGTCTGCATGTCTCTATTAATTTTTGGCAATAATATAATATTGTTTTTAGTGGGGTGCAAGTGTAAGTTTGTACAAGGTGTAGCATGCTAGCTCTTCTGCTTTTTTCACTTTTTCTTTTAGACAATTTACATTTCCAAATTTGAGATGATTACACAACTGGTTAAATGAAAGAAATTATTAATGAATTTACCTATTATATGTCACTCTGTTCGATCTAATATCGAAACTGATGAAGCATCCAGCATGGCTCGTGACAACGCTATCTGAGGATTCTATTATTAAACCCTTTCATTTAATATTGCAATTGATACTCATATATATATGTTACCTATATTTACGTTTGCAGGATCAAACACATCAATAAAAAGGATATGAAAGAAAAAATGTTTAATAAGTTTAGATAGTAAACCATGTACTTATAATAGAAAATACCGCGAAAAAATGTCAATCATACAAGGCATAATTTGGTTAGTTCATACTAGGCAAAATATGCTTAGATATCACACCCACAACAAAATGAGACGTGTATGCTTCGAAAATAGAATATCATATAACTATTATCCTTTTTATGTAATAATGTTATTTCTACTTTGTATTTTCATGATATTATTTTTAGAAAATCGATCTATATGTATTATACTTCTATTTATTTGTATATTTTTCCGTATTGTAGCAATTGTTGTGAAAATACAAAGTAAGGATAACATTTTTTATGAAACTAACCTTTATCTATACAATCCAATAGGCGAATCACATTTTTTTATTATAAAAAATATACTACTTCTCAGACTCATTTTTTGTGGGTCAACACGGCTAATGACTTTCTTAACGGGAAGCTGGTTTGTTGATAATTTTTGTAAGTAACAAAAGTGCATTTAAGTACATTTTTCTAATTTACTATAAATGGTTAATTTAATTTATTCAAATAATTAAACCTTAGTTATTTGTTAATTTAATAATCAAATAAAATTTTATATAACTTATTAAGATTATTAAAGATATATTGCTATATGTATAAATCTGTTTTGCATCATAACATTATCCATTTCAATATATTTATATTTCCAATATTTTTTTTGGTTATGTTTGAATTGATTAAAAGTTTATAGAATGAATTAGGTTTAAAAAAAATTGAATTTTATGAAAAGCACTTACATTCAGTACTGTTTTTTTTTCTTTCTTTTCCTTTAGTTTATGGTATAAAATCTAGAAGAATTTTTTTTTCTTTTCATATATTAACATTTTATTTTACCCCCAGGTTTTATTAATCTATTTTTTAAAGATAGTAATTAGATTAATAAATAAAATTAAGATTCTCGTTTATATTAAAATCATTTTTAATTAATATGATTTTCACTCTTATTATTCCCATTTACAATAGTTATATAAGTAAAATATTTAAGAATTAGGTAAAATTAAATGCACAATTAAAAAAATAATAACTATATCAATTTTCTGATTTTTAAATGAATAAATATAAGATAAAATTTTCTTTCAAAAATAGACAAAAAATTAAAAAAATTACTATTTCATTTTATTCACTTTTTTTGTAAACCAAGATATTTTTTTGATAAAAGTTAATGATTAATCCTTGTTTTAGAAATTAATTCCTTTTAACATATTTTTTTCCATGCATACAAAGCAAGGATTTAATCTATAATCACATGCTTAAAATAAAATTATTTATCAATCATATCACATCATATTAATATTTTATTAACCTTTTAATATTAAAATTCAATTTCATAAACTCAAAAAACAAATGAGAAGAAAAAACTACCACTTAGCCCATCAGACAATTGTCGGAATTATTGAAGCCCCCAATAAAACCGGGAAGACCGAACCGCATCCTCCTGTCAGTGTGGTTTGTTGATTGCTCTTAATATATGCTCACCTAGCTATATGATATGAAAGAATAATGGTAAAGGTCCACCCCGATATATGCTCTTAATTAAAGTCATTGGCGTGGAGAAAATATTTAAGAGACAGAGAAAAGAAATAAAGAGAAAAAAATAATAAATATAATATGTAATGTGATGATAAAGATGAAAAACAGAGAAAAAAAATAGGAGTTATAAAAAAACGAAATGTGTATTTTTTAAAGCTATATCTAACAACCTGATTTGTTTCTCTAACGAATATGTCTCCAAATTCATCCTCCTTTAAGTGTTAGCTTCAATAATTGCATGGCAAGGTCAAAATTTTAGAGTGTTTGATTACAATTTTCCAACGCGTGCAAACCTTCTCTCTTCACATCTTTTAGAATTGACAAAATTAATGTTGCTTTCACGTAAAACATTCCACTTGTCGAGGTTTTAGTAGATAACGTGGATAATAGAGGCACTTTCAACCTCTTTCGCAATTATCAGTCCAACAAATAAAATTATTCACACAATGTTGAGAACACAACAAAAATTAATAACAAAAATAATTTAACGCGTAAAAAAAAAAACAAACACAAGAATAATTTAACATGATTTGACACTTTTTACTTATATCTACGAAACCAAAATATTTTCTTATCACAAAAATGATTACAAGATTATAACTCACTCCAAACCTATATTGCTCTACCAATCAGACTACCTCACTTAATAGTTACAAGAAAAGATAACACTTTCACACAAACACAGACTTTGTTTTATAATCTCTCTTCTCATAAACTCTCTTCATGTATATCTTCTCCACTAGTTATCTTCTCTATTTATAGTGAAAATAAAAATTGTCACAAATTTTTATAAATAAATTCTCTTGAAAGTTGAAAAAAAAATTTAATGCATTCATTTAAAAAAGTTTCATTAAATAATATACAACATTTCACTTTACATTTAAACTACCTAAATCTTAGTAAAAAAAAATCAATTTTCACTTTAGATTAACTGTATCTTATTTTTTGGTTTAAAACTCTAACAAAATATTAAAATGAACACCTAATATTAATTATAAAAGTAATAATATAGCAGAAGATTAGAAAGACTAAATTATATATTCCTAACTAAAGCCACGGTTTAGGTAAAGAGCATGACATATATCTCTTGCAACTATGTAAGGATGCATCCCTAAAGCACCAACCATGTAATTTTTTTTAGCATTTTCCTAGTACCGCATCGAGAAGAACAACGTATCATAACAGATGTCAATTTATATTTTAATGGTAATTATATTCACATATTCTAAACTTAATTAAGCCTTATTATATTTCAGATTCTTTTTCTTTTGCCGTACGCACAACCTCGTTTATAAATAAATTAAGAGAAACTATTAACAAAAAAACGAAGTGCTTAGTTAGTTTTTTATATTATTTAATATAATAATAATTATTATATTAATTTATTATGAGCCTATACATATATAGATAGCTTTAATTAGAGGATAAATATTTTAAAAACATTCAGCACCATAGCTAGGTGCCGTATCGTCTCGTCCGCGGCCCTTCACTCCCATGAGAAAAAAAATACAATAAAGTTAATATTTTAAAGAGTTTTTCTAAGATAAAAAATAAAAATACGTAGCCGCGCCCACCGTTTTTATTATTCTAATCTAACTTAATATTAATGACAACGGGTTGGGTTGGGTCGGATAAGGAATATCCGTGGAGAAGATCTCATTTTATATACTTTAAATAAGTTATAAATCAAGTTACTAATTAAATGAAGTTTCTATTGGCATGCGTAGTTGAAAAGAAGATGATGTGATGTTGTATTGAGGGAGTGATAATTGGCGATGCAGAGTCTGCAACAGAAGGCCTCTGAATGGAGTGGAGTTTCCATAGCTGATGCTTTTGCCATAGACGAGGCCAATTTGTTTCACAAGCTTGGCCTTCAAACCTTGGTTAATCTCTCTACCAATTTCTACAACAGGGTGTATGACGACGACCAAGAGTGGTTTCGTTCAATATTTGCCAATTCTGACAAACAGAACGCAATTCAGAACCAGATCGAGTTCCTCGTCCAGAGAATGGGTGGCCCCACTCTCTATTCTCAAAGAAGAGGTGCTCTGCTCATTTATTTCATTTCTTACCAACCTTACTGTTTTATCATAAAAAAAATCATGAAACTCGCAAGTATATATTGTGGGGTATTTTGTTTAATGAAAGAGATAAAAATTGCTGCTTCTAAATTCTAATCACAGTTTAAACCTTTAATTCTATATGGGTTGTGCATGTCAGGGCACCCTGCACTAATCGCTAGACATCGACCATTTCCTCTCACGCATGAAGCTGCAAACAGGTGGTTACATCATATGGGACAAGCATTGGACAGTACCTCAGCCATAGATGATGACTCAAAGATCAAACTCATCAACTTTTTCAGGTTTGTTTTCTTCCCCCAAGTACCTCTTCATTTCATGGAGAACACGTTCATAACAACCTTAATTACTTTTTCAGGCACACTGCATATTTCCTTGTGGCTGGAGTTGAGCAAAAGGATCAAAACTTTCACGTACCGTGTAAGGATGCAGCCCTGAAGCAGCACCCATGTAAAAACTTTTAGCATTTTTCTCTTTGTGCAACGTTGACAAGAATAAGGTATCATCATATCAGATGTCAAATACAATGTTCGATGATCAGTTTGTATTTGAGGATATTCTAAACTCAAGCATTATTATGTTTCATAAACGAATCTCGTTAATTAGTTTGTTACGATAAATTGTTACAAATCAGGAACAGTTAGGATTAACAAAATAAGTGCTAATTAATATTGTGGTGCATGTGTATATAAAGTAAGGTGGTCAGTGTGCATAAAAAAAAAAGATAGAAAAGAGTAACGAGCGTAACTTTATTTAAGTTCAAGGAATTTTAATGTAATTTACCCTATGTTTTAATGCGTCCCACATAAAAAATAAAATAAAAAAGAGGAAAAAAGTTATTCTCTATCATACACATATTAACCAAGCACATAGACAACTATATATTCCAGCTGTTCCAAGGTGGTCTCAAAAACCATGTGGGCTACTCTTTTCCCCACAATATATGGAGTTCTTCAACAATTTATTTTGGTCTATATACATGAAATTGGCAGGGATTGTTGTTTTCACCTCTTTTTTTCTGAAGTTTACCTCCAACTTGCTAATGAAATTTTTTGTGACTAAAACATCCTTAAGAGAAATACTTTTCCATTGTGTATCTCTATCTTAACAGTTCTAGTCCGGATATACAATACAAATGTTATTGTTATGTATTTGGACAAAATATGTGGAGACTCAAGATTCACAGCAAGAACACATTTCTACTGTATATTTCAACAGGACTTGTTGAGATATACCATAGAAACATATTATTTTTGTTGTGTTATTAGAGGAAATGACTTCACAATACACAATGGAATTCGAAATATATTTCTTTCAAGGATATTTTTGTCAAATAATTTTTTAGAAAATTGGACTATAAACTTAACAAAAAATGGGAATGAAAATAACAAAGTGGCATATTCAAAGGCACCCGGATAGTGGGGACCCAACCTTGTATTACTATTTACGACACCTTTTTTGTTCATGGACGTATTGCCTTGTAGGACGATTTTCGTTCTTTTTTTTTTTTTTTTGAGGAGCCTTGTAGGACGAATTTGTGCATCACATTTTGGCTCCAATAAAAAAAAATTGAATTTCTCATGCGAAAATCAGCACGCAGCAACCACATTTTAATGGAATTGAAAAGGGATTGAAAAAGCGTCCATTATATTTACTTCCCTTGTCAAGGAGTTCATGAAACTTAGTAGCTGTTAAGATGCGCAATTCAAGTTAAAGCATTTACATTTTGTTTTACCTGAAATGTACTTTCAACTTTCGGTGTTCATAAATCACACTAATCAACTAACTAATAATACTGTTTTTCCTGAAAAGTATCTGCATGATGATGGTCTTTTTTTTTTGTTGTAATTCAATAGAATTTGTTGTAATATATGATATGGTCTAGTTCACGTGCAGTACCACACAAAGTTTCGAACCTTTCGGTTACTGTTTTGCAGTGTGTAGTGGCAGCAGCATGATACTGAACAGAAACGGGGGGAAATGAAACTTTATCCATTTTTTGTTAATTTTTTTTCGTATTCTAATCAACCTGTAAAATCATAAATTAGAAGAATAAATGAATAATTATATTTTTTTATCAAAGTATTATGTATAAATCTTTTTAATTGGTAAATATATTATTTTCACGCAATAACGACAATGAAGTTTAAATCTATGATCTCAAACAAATTATTTAAGTTGTCACGCTGATTCAAGTGGTATTTTGCAATCGATAAAATTTACAAGAGTTAAATGAATTATAGTTTAAAGTATTGAATATTTTTATTTTATTTTATACAGTATTTATTTTATAAAATATTAGGGGGGAAATCATAAAAAATATAGCAAAAACTAGAATATTACTGCACTAAAAATTATTATTGTGGTTCGCACTTTTAAACCGTTATTTTGGCCGAATTTCAACCATTAATCAGGATCACATCAAGATCTTTTTCAGGACCATAATAGCTAGTGACATACAATTCAAGTTGAAACATTACAACTTATAGTGTTTGGATAAGATTTTTTTAAAAGAATTCAAGATAAATACTAAAAAAGTACAACAGTGTATTTAATTATATTAATTGAGATAAATTTCTTTAATATTAAGAGATTGTTATAACTTAATCATTAACATTATCTCTTATAATAGATTCTTCATCAGAATTAAGTGAACAAATAAAAGTGTAATTTAACAAACATCTATGAACAAAGAAAAGTATAATTTAATAGTAAAAATACGAATAATTTATGAACACTAATGTTAAATAAAAACATACCACGAAGATGGTAAAAATATGAATAATGACTTGTATGGAAAATGCGCTTGGAGAAGATTGTATTGCGAGCTCAAGTGTTAGGCGTTTTATAATGGAGATCAAAGTCGTAGGGTTAGCATCACTTCAAAGTCACTATATCCCTCCATGACTTTGAAGTCTCACATAGTTGAAGTGGTGTTGTTTTTTACGACTTTATAGTTGTGCCCTAACTAAAGTCGTGTGTTATGTTAGACTTAAAGTCGTGTGACTATGAGCTTCACTTTTTGGAATCAAGCTCATGCAGAACACACATATTGTCAGGCTCATGCGTGAATATTGCCAAGCTCATGTATGGTATGTTGAAAAATCTTAGCTTACATGATATGAAGTTTGGAAATGACAATAGATATCAGATTTGGGTATCCTACACCTTCAAGAATCTTTTCTCGTTCAATGGTGAAGCTCGTGAAAAACTTACCATGTTAAACTTACGACCTTGAAGAACCCTAAACCTACACGTTCAAGAAAGACCAAACCTACACATTCAACTTACCATGTGGCACGAGATTCTTTAAGTGAAGTTCAATCAAGTACAACACTAAAGGCATGAGATCCTTTCTTACATGAACACAAATGCATGAGACTCCCTCTCATGAAATGACAAATGCACGAGATATTTATCTTCGCGTGAATGAATCACTTCACTACCAAAGGCTACTTCTTTGACATTGGACTTTCTTTCTCACATTCCACCTCTTTCATCCCTTTTTTATTGTTGTGGAGCTTGTTTCTTTTTCTCACATCCCACATTTTTCATCCTTTTTGCAATCTCTTGTGTTTAATTTGTGAAGCAATGACACATGCACAACCTGGACCTATTGATGGCTCGTTGTTGTGCTTACAACACAATCATATACTCAATAAAGTGTGAGAAGGCAAAGAGAGAATGATTCATCCAAGGTGTAATTTTGTTTGGAATTTTATGCATTTGAACCAGATAGATAATCGTGTGCAAAACTTAATGAATGAAGCTAGTTGTTGGTAGTGTTATAATTGTTAGGCGAATTGATTTTAACCAACATTTGGTCAATGCATTAGTTGAATGTTGGAGGCCCGAAACACACACATTTCATTTTTCACATGGGGAGGTAACCATAACTTAAGAAGATGTGGCATTATAGCTAGGCCTCAATATTTGACGAACTACTTGTAATTGGTGCCAATATTGGTGATGTACGTCTTGCTTATCAAACCTTATTAGGAGACATTCCACCTGATAAGTATAACAAAGGAAAAAATGATTTATTCAATGTGGTTGCGACAAAATTTTCAAGAACTTCCTATTGATGTTGATGATGTTGTGATTGCACAACATGCTAGAGCTCATATCATGATGCTCATAGGCAGATGTTTGATGCCTGAGACATCGGGAGCAAGAGTTCATTTTATGTATCTCCTTTTGTTAGCAAATTTTACAAAGGCAAGTTATTATAGTTGGGGTGCAGTAGTACAAGCTTTCCTTTTTCGAGCTCTAGATCGGGCCCATATAAACTGATATCGAAGGATGTTTGTTGTTGCTACAATCATGGGCATGAGACTGCATTAAATGTATTGCCCCATGCATAGATGACCTATCTGACATAGAAATGCAACAAGGACTTAGATTTCCTCTTTCATGAAGGTGGTCTCGGCTAATGAGTCAAACAAACATTCTCACCCATGCAATCAAACTTATGTGCATCATATTTGATAGATTACATATGAATGATGCTCATTTTTTATTATTTAAATTAAGTATTATTTGTGTTTCTTATTCATTAATAAATATGTCACAATAATAATAAATATCTTGAAGTTCTTGTGGACACCTTATAAGACACCTCAAATAAGGCGATTAATTAATAATGTTGAGGTATATGTGGTTGTTTGTGCAAAAGTACCTCTCATATGTTTTGAAATTATGGAATGACATGTAGTAGATAGGGTCATAGGACAATTTGAAATGCGACAAAATATTTCAGATGACCTACCAAACATAGATGAACTCCACGACATAGATATGAGAGGGAGAATAATTTTTTTTGTTGCCTTACCATCATTGTCACTAGATTAACAAATGGAATCATTGGAATGATTATATTGTTCAAGGTGAATTTTACCATGGCATTTTGCATGAAAATTCAAAATACATGTAATAGTATATATGTCGAACTAGATGATATATATATCGCGTGAGGGGACTCCATCTATTAAGGTTGTAAGTTTACTTAAGAATTTTCATAAATTATTGTTATTATTATTCATTATTATTTCTAACCTGATAATTCTTAATTTTCAATATTATCCTGCCCATCACTACCATCAATCACATGTTGAACCTAGTGTACCTTGGGTGCATGTTTCCGGATATATGTCCCAACATCATCAATCACATGCACAAAGTTTTTAAACAAATATGTTTCTCTAGATATATGCATGTGGATGTGAACAAAGTTTTTAAACATTGATACTCATTATATATGTCTCAATAATTATTTCAAGTTCCTTCGATCTAAAATGTTTTTCAATGACACTCAAAATGTTTGCTACCACTTTCAACATTCCACTATCAAGCTCTTATTATCGTCCATCATTACCTACTCAGATGCATGACATGGGTCATGAGGATGAGGAGGAAGATGATGATAACAACAATAACAACAACAATAATGATAATGGTGATGATGATAATCATGGCGATGCTCATGGTGGTGATAGTGTTCATTAATAACAACAAATTGTTACATGTAATCATCTTAGAACAAGAGGAGAAAGAGGATGTAGAATAAGAGGACGATAACCACCAACAAATAAAGTACAACAAGATGAAAGACCATAATACATATCTAAAAGAACTCGTTGTGAGATATCATCTCACTATTAATATTTTTCTTAAATAAATCTATGTGTAATATTTTTTTATTTAAATTTAAATATTTTGTCTACATCATTTTTTCTAATGTACAAAACAAATAGTAATCATTAACATTAGTAACAAAAATATAGAAAATATTAAATAAAACAATAACAGAAAAGTCGTAGAAATTAAAATGACTTTAGAGTGGTTCAAAATTAATTTAAAAATTAAAAAAGAAAAAAATGTAGCATAACCTTGAAGTCTCGAAAAATTTGTGATTCTACATAAATAATTTTAAAAAAATATATCCCTAAAGTTGTTACATTATTGATGACTTTACTAAAAAAAGACAAGTCGTCAATTTTTTTAAAACTTCATATCCCAAAGTCGTGAGAATCTTTATGACTTATTCCATTTGGGAATTAATTCAAAAACATCCGTATTTGATAAATTTCTAAATGAAATTATCCCCTTCTGATCAAAAGGTCCTGAATGCACCTGTTTTTGCAATTTTTCAATATAAGAGTTTTATAAAGCAAATAAAATTGATTCATGATAGAATCGTTATTATTTTCAAAATATAGTAATTACTACTATTCACGAGATAAGTATGTGAAATGGTAGTGATACGCCTATTACGTGACATTTTTTTACGTGATATTAGAGACTAATGTTGTGACATTTCAAATAAATGTGAGCTAAGACTTACTAAAATATCATACTAATTATCTTATCTTTTATTTTTCTGTATATAATATCACGCATGCTATTCAAATTTCCCATCACTATCACTAGGCTGGCCTAGTGATTTCATATTTCTTTTTTCTCTTCCTATATTTCTTTGTTATACAAAACATGACTTACTAATCCAATTTCTCTTTAATGAGTATGAGACTCGGAGTTCCGTCAGCATCTTGATTTCATTAAAGGCTCAAAAGTTAGAAGGTTGAAACATTCAAGCTTTGTGATTTTATTTATTTATATCATGGTATGCTGCGGTTTCCCTTTGATTGCAATAATGAAGTCAACTATCAACAAGAAGACATTATTGAATTGGCATAAAGAACAAACACAAGCCAGAAGTTACTGTAAGATCAAAACTCAATATACAATATAATGGCGCTAATTGTAGTTAAGAAACTTAAAGACAGAGAATCCATAACCCAATTCTATTTTCTTAGTTCAAAACGAAAGGAATTAAGGGTCATGGTGCAATCCAATTTGTTGTTTGGACTTGGAAACGAGCAAAGATAAATGGACGTTTAATGCTGAATAAAACTATGTATATATCGTTGTTTCTCTAATAGATACTATCATACATTGCAAACATCCAGAGTTGATTCAAGTTTTTATCCGGAGCAGCACCAAATTTCAAAAACAGATGTGATCTACCTCAAGAGAAAGAGGTCGGAAGAGGGTGAGGAGCATTTAGTCACGTGCAACAAAGTTACACAACTGGACTCTAAAATCAAGAAGAGAAAGAAAAAAAAAAGACATTTTTCTACATTTCTGACAATAGAAGGGGTGATCCAGAGACTTTCACTAAGTGGGGTTTAGAGAGGATAGATAGATACACATAACTGTGGCATTAAGTACAAAACTTAGATGCAGTTTTGGTACTATTTTCCAATTAACGTTGAAGTTCTACTTTTTTGGTAATTTGTTTAATAGAGAGGAAACTTCAATTCTGATCGGAAAACAGCGTGAAAACATATAATCAACTGTATCTAAGTTTTGTTTATGCATGAGGATCACTCTCAACTCAATAAATGTTTTGGTGGTAAGATCCTAGATGGATCAGCAAACCGAGCTGAGAAGGAACGAGGAAGATTGTCTGGCTCCATCCATCCCGTTCCTTGATCGAAGTTCATTGAGTATGTTTCTTGATCATAGACACCCTCCATTGTAGTGTGAGAACTGAACACTTTCTTCTTATCTGAAGATCTTTTCAGCTTTCTCCAAAGCATCTGCCACACTGTTGTTTTTGTGCCATCACAGCTGCTTGGAGAATAGCTCCTATAGTGGGGTTTTGTGTAGTTTCGACCTAACCTTATGTTTTGTGTCCTTTGACTTCTTGAACCGAACCAGTACTTCTTCACATCCATTTCCCAAGTTTTCCTTCACACTACCTAAAGCTCTAAATCAAGGTGACACTTTTTCTATATAGATATCAAGCATGTCACATGCATATTAATGGAGCTTTTGCATACAAGGATGATATATTGTTGAGGACCAAAGATGGGTTATTCGGCACCCCTTTTGGTCCTTTCTTATGAGGCTTTCCAAAGGCTAACTACCCTGTTTTTTAAGCTAAGTCCCCTTGTTTAAGATGTTGTATTATTCTTAATCTTATCCCTAATATAATAATATGTTGGGTGAAATTAAGTCTGAACCGCCGCCAACCATGACAAGAAGCAGTTTGAGTTCTAGAAGAGACGCATGTGTTGTCAACCATTGGATTAAAAATATAAGGCTCTATCATCTATGTGCCAAAATAAAACGGCCGCAAGAGTCATTGTTTGCTAGCTGCCTACCTCTCTGTTCACACTAGGATCATTTGAAATGTCAGTTTAAAAATATTAATTTTATCATGAGTGATACTAATCACATGCACACCTCTCAATTTTAGTCTGACACCTCATTTTGTGTTTTTATCAACTAGTGCGTTCTGATTGTACCATCACAAGATGTAATTCCAAAAGATGTTATATGACATATATTCCTTTCATCAATTTCAGATGGACTATGCTAAAAGCATCATTTGGGAAATTTAAGTTATTCTGTCACTTTCTATATGGCCAAAACAAATACATCTGCTCGAGTTGAGATTCCGTTTCCACCTTTATTTTTTCACTAGTCAAGGGAAGATTTCTCTAGCTATGCTCTGTAATTGAGATAATCACTTTCTATTATTGACTTAATTTTTTTGAAAATTACAAATTTTAGTAAATTTTACATTTGAATCAGCACAGAAAGTTATTAAATGAAAAATAAAATTCACCAAAATTTATAATTATGGTAAATTTTAAACAATAATAAATAAAAAGAGTGTTGAAAAGAATGTTGATAATATTCCTCGAGTTAAATGTCAATAGCATGACGAGTAATAGCATACGACTAAAGTGAAGATAATAATCTTTTTGAATTTGGACTAAATGACTTGAATAAACTTGCGGAGCGAAATAAATCACTACTTCATTACGCAACTACCTTAAGACACATAATACACACTTAAGCAATATGCTACATCATCAAGGATGGTTAGAACTTTAAAAGCTACGGCAAAAAATTCACACAAGATTGATAAATCTGCATGCCAAGCTAAAATATGTTATGCCTTCTTGTGTGAGGACAACAGCAGACTACATAGGTTCAAAACACAAACTTCACAAAAGTCAACAAAAAAAGCTTCATGTTTCATGCCTCACCACCTCGTGACTGTGTGATTAACTTCAGTTTCTCATAAGCATCAGCACAGGCATGAGCATAGTCTGACAAAGCACGGAAGAGTTCGGGCAAGCGAGTTTTGAGACTCTGCAGTGATTTCTCTCGCACCTGAACACAATGTTTTTGGTGAGATTCAATTTCCTCTTCTAATCTCTTCTTCAAGCTCTCAACAACAAACTGCCTCTCTGAGACAGGATTGTTTGCGTTTACTTCCTCTCCTCTTTCATGTTCTGCTTCATCAGGCCCTCTCCGCATTAAATGCTTCTGGTACCATTCCTCAAATGCTTGTTTCTTCTTGAAGTATTCCTTTCTGGTTTCCTCACATCGCTCCTTTAACTTCATCTCTTCCTCCTGCTGAAGTATGATTGTCTTTATCACGGCAACAAAGGAGGAAATAGCAGATTTGGCAAGCTCATCAGGAAGCTTGTCAACATAATCATGCCATGCATGGAGAAGGGCTTGGATTGGTGGATTCTGTGCCTTTGGAGGGGATGAGATTTTCTCTTTTAGGTTGCTTTCAATAGGAATGAGATTTAACTTTAGCCAGCTGTTAAGAGCTTTGATGTAATGTTTCTGTTGAGTTACAAGCTTCTCAAATTGTAAATGCCATTCCTGGATGACTTTCTCAAGTTGCACAGTGCGATCGTAATGATGCTTGGTTGTTTCCTTAGGAGCTTGAGAAATATCAAGAGATTTGAGGTCTGTTACTATTTTCAGCTGGCTGTCATGATGTATGCACATATTTTCCCACATATTTGCCATCCTGAAGAGAAATAAAGTAGATTCATGATTAGGATCCAATCATGATGCAAATAGTTATTTTACACTACTGTTCAATTCCTTACACTACCCTTTTATTAGAATAAAAATCCAAAACACAGTGGATGTAGTAGCAAAGATAAAACAATCACAGAAAATTTTGGATCCAGTAGTAGTCAGTATCAGAACAAATTGAAAACTAGGAAAGTATACATGTCATATCATTCTTATTCTTATAATAATAAATTGATATTTTTAATAATATTGAAATGTACATCAGTGTATACCCTCAGAAATAGAAAAAAAAAAAAACAAGTTAGATAAAACAAAATTAGTAGCAAGATAAAACAAAACAGTCGAACACAAAGCACTAGTTAAAAAATAAGGATCTAGTAGTGTCTGGGCATTCACAACTAGAAAACTATAAATGTAGAGTAACATAATTCTTATACGGATTGATTATCTTTTTTATAATTATTAAAGTGCACTTCAGTATCCAAGTTCAGAATTTAAATGGCACATAAATTGCCAAGTACTAAACTGCAGCATAAAATGCTTTTAAGATGAAACATTAATTACTAGGATGCTGGATTGTGTTTTTGTTCTAATGTTTCACATTTAAAAATATTTTCGGCCAACAAGCTACAAGTTCAGGATGCTGCTAACAGTGAAAGGAAGCTCACAATAATGTGTGGTTTCTTCCACGGACTAGCATAGCAAGTTAGCAACTAAAAAACCACCACTAAGATGTCAAATGCCACAAAATAATCAACTGGGGCAATAATAAAACCATTACATCTCTTGTATTTCTTGTCGGCAATACTTACTCAATAATAAGAGCAACAAGTTTCGGATACAACTGGGCGTCTCGAATATGGTTCACTTCTGAAACTGTTGAATCCATTGACTGCATGTCAACAATATATCTTGTATGCAAATGACTAACAGCTGCTTTAGTCTTTTCTAAGGATTCAGCACTGGCACCACGCTTCTTCTGCTTGTTTAGAATTGCAACTTTTCTCTGATATTCAAACTTCATAAGCTCACCTTGCTGTTGACAAGGAGTGAAATTTCGTAGACAAATCAGCTCTAAACATTTGACGTGACTCAGAAAATCATAGATCAACAAAATATGAGAAAATAGTGCATGCACAGGCCGTGTAAAGAATTTTTACACTGTCATTTAATCATAAATCCCGTCATGTATGTATGTTACGTTTGTTAACCTTATAAAAAAATTACCTTAAAAAATCATACTAACGATGATTTTTGATTGGTTGACAAGGTAGATTTTAAAAACAACAGACAGTGCATCAAAATTGAACTGAATAGATAGTCTTAATACTCTACCAAGAATAGAAAACAAAAAACATAATGACAAAGGCAACAAGATCATGGACATTGACACCTACCTTGACCTCTTCATAAAGTTTCTTCTCCCATGCCAACAACTTATCCAAAACAGTGGCATGAGTTTCATACTCCTCAGAATCAATGTCATCTTTGGCGGCATCCCCATTGGACACACCTCTGAAGGACCTATTCCACGTTATGACACGCATAACCCTAGCAGAATGATCAATGTGCCCTGTCCACATCACCACCACATGAAATCAAACAATCTCAATTCTCAACAATTCAACAAACTTCAACTTCAAATCATTAAAAAAGAAACAAACAAACCACACCTACCGCGATTATCCGCGAAATTGGAATGATAATGCAACCTAGTGGCCTCAAGCATCTTGGTAACTTCCTGAGCACCCTCGGAGGCCTTCAAGAAGTGATCATCAAGGACATTGAGAATCTGCATAAGAGTAACAGAAGGAACCACCTTTATAGCTCTTCTAAACTCAGCTGGAGCAGTTTTAGAGTGCTCAATGTGTTTCTTCGCCTCACTTATCTCATCATCATGCTCTTCATGAACGTTTACATTTTCATGCTCCTGCACTTTCTCTGGTGTCTTAGGCTCAACCTCATCTTCAACCACATTCTCCATTTTACCCTCACCATCATCATCATGAATATGACTATCATTATCATCTTCAGCACTTAGAGAAGGTCCAGGCATGTTCTCCACCATGAAGAAGTAATCCCAAGCCATGCCCTTCGACTCCGGAGGCGGCGGCGGCGGTGTCTTCATCTCCGGCGGCGATCCGGCGGTTTTCTTCGCCTGCTTGGGGGTTGCTTCTTCCTCTTCGTCCTCCTCGGCGATGGAGAGGGGGATGGGGCTGCGGTGGTGGTGGTGCATGACACCGGCGGGCATGGTGACGGAGCGAGCAAGCGGAGCCGGCGCGGGGGAGAACTCCGGGAGAGGCGGCGGAGGGGGAGGGAGGCTGTCGTCAATGGGCGGCGGAGGCGGAGGCGGAGGGTCAGCGGAGGAGGAGGGAGGGTCGAGGGGGGGAACGTGGAGGTCGTAGGTCTCGCCGTGGGCGTAGTCACTGAGGGCGGCGCCGGTGTTCTTGAGGGCGAAGGCGTAGCCGGAATGGCCTGCGGCGAAGGCGTTCCGAGCGACGACGGCATCTTTCATGAGGTTTTTGCGGTCCTTGCAGCGAGACACGGATTCCTCGTTGTCTATTCGGGACTGTGCGCAACCCATTTCGAAAAAATCGTAGGTTGTTTGGTTGGTGCCAAAGAATGAAATGGGTGTGTGTGAGAGTTGTCACGAAGAAGATGTGAGTTTGGGAGCAAAACGCCGTCGTGTGGGAATGGGAGATCTTAGAGGCAGCAGAGCATAGAGCGGTGGGAAGTAGCAGAGTGTTGAGCTGCTAAGTGAGTCAGTGCAAAACAACATAGATTCGGTTACTCGCTGCGACTGAGAATTCGGATCCTACTCGCCCAATTTCGATACCAGCTGTCCCTATTGAGACAATTTTAAATTAACGGTCATATTTTTTTTTTCCCTTCTAAATAACACACTTAATGACTTTAAAGTTATGAAATCCATTGCCATCACTCATCCGGCTGAGATACTCTGAGATAGTCAGCATTACTAATTGATCTGATTTCATCTTGAATATATTAAAAAATTTAAAATTATATATATTTATTATATATAAATATATAACTAATTATTTAGATTAAGAAAAATTTATTTATATTCCAAAATTTAAAATAACAAATGAAATATTAAAATTGATAACATAAGTCCACAAATAATAATTCAATAATACAATTATACAAGTCTTAGGTTTTTTTTTCTGAAACATTTTGGAGCTTTTTGTTGTTTTCATTTTGCGCGAAATGAATTTTAAAAGTCGGATCGGATCGTCAAGCTTATCCCAAACCGACAGGATTATTTTGGACCAGATACATGATCGATCCAATAATCAAACCGACCGATTATATCACTGGATCCTGGTTATGCCTATCTGATTAGATTGGGTTTTTAAACTATGCATTATGCATTAAAGTATTTTGGCTAAAATATATCCTTGGTCTTTTTGAATTTATTCTAGTTAAATTTCTCAAATGAAAAAAAATCACTTTAATTTTTTAAAGTATTTTTGGGTTTGTTCGTTTATGTTTATTTTAAAAAAAATACTAAAATAAGTAATTTATTTGATGTTTTTTTAAGAATATGTATTTCTTCAAAAATTATTTTTTTAAAAGCACTTATTTAAGTTTAAACAATTAGGCCTTTTATTAGACTAAAGGAGCATTTTGTAAGCTTTTTTTTTTTTTTACTAAGGATATTATGTTTGGCTGAAATGACATTTATTATAATTTGTCACATGTTATCAAGTTAATTAAATTAGTTTGATAAATTGTCGGAAAGACAACTTATTATAGCAAAGCACTTTAAAGAAGTGAAACTTTTTTTTTTATTTTCAGAATGAACCAAAGGCAAAGCCTGTACATCCGCTAATAATAACGAAACAATCAGGTGAGGAGATTCCTCAATCCAAATTTGCTCAGAAGATAAATTTAAAGCAGAACGAGTTAAACCATGTGCCACACTATTTAGCAATTCTACGGACCAGACATAAAGAAGTGCAATTAGTAGCTTGCATCAACATGCGACAATAATGAGCAATAAACTCCAAATAGTTGTTATTCGACCCTTGCTTCCTTTTCCAGAACTTGTAGCCTTTCACAATCAGTTTTAAAAATAACCCTCGAAGAAGACATAGATGTTGTGTCAACTCCAGCCCCCCAACGATAAGCCAAAGCCTTCGGCAATATGGATTTCAAACTCACCAGGTAACCATTTTGTTGCTGCTGCCACAACCAAACCTTTCTCATCTCTAAAAATTACACCCAGTCCCTAGTCTGCATCGAATCTTTTGATTTATATGCACCAGATGCTCGACAAAATACGCAAATTTGAAAAACGGGCACAAATGATCGCAATCAAAAGCAAACCAATAATATCACGAGATCAAGAGTAACAGAAAAGGCGGAAAATTTTAGCAGTTTCTTTCATTATTTTAGATAAATTTCATGAATGTATGCGTATTTCTTTTTTCTGATGAATGTATAGTAGTTCAGCTGGGTCTGTGGAAAAGAAGATTCTATGGAGTAAGGAATTTGGATTTTAGTTTTATCTGATGTCTAAACATATGAGAATGTCATGTTATGGTCTTAGTTTACTTTTGTAATTGTTTTTCTTTCTTGTGTAATGTATATTATTATGTGCAAAATCGTTGCCAAATATCTTCAATGAATAATATATTAAGCTTGGCCTCTATGTTTTTCATTCTTTAATTTATTCCAGCGGTCAAAAATTGTAATTTGATTTTCAAAATGAAGCCGCCGTCTCTAAACAGCCAAAGATGACGGTCATTTGTAATTTTTAACCACCACATCACCACTTAAAAGATTAATCCTAATAGCAGGAACCTAAAAAAAAATTATTAGAGACCCAAAATAAAATTTATAATTTATCAAATACTTAAAACAAATTTTAGCCATTAAAAAAAGGCAAAACTGCTGCTATAACCAAACTTTTCACATTTCCCACCAAAAGGCCATACAGTGTATATGTATATAATAAACAACAGCAAATTTATACCAGGCAACAAAATAACAGCTTGATCGGGAGGGAGTTGCAATGTAGTGTGGAACAAACTTTCATTCCTAAAACTCCCAACCCCCCATAAAACCATATTTACAACTGCTCTAAACCAAAATTTGCCAGATGCATGCCACTGCCTCAGTGAACAAGTCTATCCCAGTTTCTGCGAGTTAGAGATTCAAAACAAATTAAAGTTTGAAAACCCATTAGAAAATACCTAGGAGCAGGCTTCTGATCAAAACACAGTTCTCAAAATTCAAAAATCATGGGGGATAAAAAAACACAAATACCAAGCTCTCCAAATCCAAATCCAGTCATAGACCCTGTTCTCCCATTCACGCCTTTAGTGTATTTTTTGATAAACTAAACAGAAATTTTAGCGCATCTTTTTTTCTTTCCATTTTTTATTCCAAAACTTCTTTTTTCCAACATGAGAAAAAGCAAACACATAAACTGCTTTATTTGGAGGGTCACAAAATATTATCTAATTATAATAAAATTTCTAAAAGAAAATGTTTTTAAGAAATACTTAATTGAACAGACCTAATTCACTTAAAATAGCCAACTATCAGCTATGTATAATGTTAGTATTGTAAATCATCTCACTTTAGTGTATAGACAACATCAAAGATCACAAAACTTTGAAGAAAAAAAAATCACTAGCCAGTGTTAAGGAGAGAAATCTACAAGTTTAAGTAACAATAATCAAACTGTTAATACCATTGTAATATCTATTTACCCGAAAAAAGATTAAAAATGTCCATCTTAATTTAATATTGAAAAAGACCCAGTTGACTAAATACTAAAGTGAGAGTGACAAATAACAGAGAACCGAAGAGGAAACAAACAACAAAACGTGGTTCGCAAGAGAGAGATGAGACTAGCAGAAATTCATTACTAGAAGCAGAAAACTTACAACTTCATTAGCTCCAGAAACCAAAAGTCAAAAGCATAAGCCAAAAAATGTTGGCTGCTGCAAAAGTGATATCAATCAAAGAAACATCCAGCACTGTAAAATATAGAAACAGAAGATGCAAGAAAACTTTCTTTGAAGGAGAACTTACCAACAAAAATTTTAGACTTCAGCTTAGCTGTTAGTTTACTCAACTCTCCACCTTGTCGCTTTAAGAATAAAAACATGATAAAAAAAAAATCAACGTGCAATAAATAAAACCGAAATGAAAGTGATCTCTGACACATTATTCAAAAATTAAATACCTGATACAACATTCACCATGATTTGTTTGCTCTTTCTTGCAGTAAGCACCACTCTATGCCCATATCATATTCAATATTGTTGGGCCGAGAACAATGTGAAGTAGATACAGCATCTTTCTGTACAACCAAAATCATACGGACAAATAAATGAAAACGAACCTACTATTTAACCAACGTTTCCAAAATAAGGTCACAACAAGATAGATCCAGTACCATCTCTCATTGCATTTGCATCATTTGAAGTTGATCGACAACATGATGACCATAAAATATTGGCTTCTTTTTTGGAAAGCAAGGAACTCCAGTGCTTGCAACAAGGGGTCTACCAAGTAATAAAATTAGACGCTTATAAGTAAAACACTGTTAGCTCATATATATTTACTTAAAACTTCTAAAAGCTGATAAAGTAAATTTACCGTTCAGTGTCTAATCAACATAATAAATTGGTGTTTAAAACATCCAAACTTAATTGCCAGTCTTGCAAATGCAGTAGTAAGTGTTTCCCTCTTTTCCAATGTGCACACACACAGGAGAGAGAGTGGAATCCATGCTATTTGACAATGTAGTTAAGTGGTTAAGTGGTCACACCTAGATAGAGGGTGGTTAAGTGGTCACACCTAGATAGAGGGGTGTGTTGAAAGTCTCACATGGTGGATAGTCATAAGAAAAAATGGAACATGTTGAAGTCTCCCATGGAATAAAGATAGTACCGAGATAAATTATATAAGTGGAGAGCAATCCTAACTTTATAAACTTTGTTTTGTATACATACCGCCCATTTGACATTAAGAGACAGCCCTCGTCTAACTTTCTAACAACCGACTCTGCTGTTTCACTTTTTTTAAATATAACAAAAGCTTTACGTATATCATAAATAAAATATTTCACCATTGTCATATCCAAAGCTCATGACGGGGGTTTGAAAAGCTTTAAGAGAGAGAGAGAGAGATGAACAAAGATTCTAGTTCTAACCAGAATGAATGAGGGCTGGAGTAGGCAGTCAACTTTCTTTAAAGCCAATCCAAATAATATTCTGTTATTTAGAACAAATATGTCAACCATATTAGTAAACAGGCGGCAAATTAACAAAACAACAAACTGGATGAAAACATTAATTGACACACAGCAAACTGTAAAATCTAAAGCCTTTATTTTGCTTCCAGCATGGTGGCCACCGTAGCCCGTCACACTATAACACAAAACTACCTCTTCTTCATCCTTAATAAATCTTACTTGATACAAATCTCTTATTTTCCTTCCTCTATTTTGACAAGCTTGTATATCTTATGTTCTCTATTCTTTGTTCCAAGATCTTGGTAAAACTCTTCAAAATATTTGGGTCGTGCCTCCTTTCTCTATTTTTGGCAACCTTGTATATCATATATTCTCTATTCTTGTCCCAAGATCAGTAAAACTCTTCAACAGGGTTGCGTCTTAACTCATTCATAGCTTTTATTGTCTCATTTCTAGCACTCTGATATATTGTCCAAATTTTTAGCTTAATTGCATTCATATAAGGCCTTAATAAGGAAACAGAATCACCGTAAGAGTAGTAAAAAATTGTTCTATAAACAGAATCACCAAAGGAAAAAAATATCTCCAATGAAACAATAAAAAACTAGAAAGATAAAAAAAAAAAAAGGAAACCTACTACAAGACACAAAAATGCATCAATTCAAAAGTATCAAAATCCATAATTGAATTTGCATAAAGGCAAATAGATCATTTCTATTCCAAATTTCAAATCAAATACAATCAAGAAAGAATTACAAGTAAGCACCAATTCATGGATTTAAATCACAAATTAACCATTCCACAACTGGATTAAACGCATTAACTCTAAACGGTCCTTTTATGGATTTGTATTCTAGCTCTCCATGTAATCCATAAGAATCCATAAATTTGGAATGCTTATTACCTGTACCTCTGATGAAGATAAAGATGGATCCAAGTTTTGAAGTAGCATAAGCCTTCCTTGCTCATAAGCAGTTTTCATTTTTTCTTCCCAAAGCTGAAAATGATATAAAATCATCCATAACATGTTAAGCTTTATTTCACTTTATCTAAGTCAAAAACATCATCAGCCAAAACAGGCAACATCAATGAGAGATACTTAGTTCATTACACCCTACAAGCAAATTCAATTAAAGAAAGGGATTGAAAGAGGAGAGAGAAAAAGAACTTACAATATCCTTAAACCATTTGCTTCTATCCTCCTGTAACAAAGTAGCGGGGAAAATTGCATTAGAACACTAAAGACAAAGTACCAAACTACTTGGATTGATGTTAAGAAGAAGCATGCAGCAATATCAACTAAATAATTAAAACAATTGACAAAAAACAAATGCCATTATTTACTAAAAAATATATGAAAACAAAAATTGTAAAATCTATCAATTTCTTTTAAAAACTTCACAACAGGATTGTCCACTAAATTCACACCATTTTCTACTAGTTTCTAGTTGAGCCCTCCATCTCAAACAAGACAAAGGACATGACAAATGAAGTGAGGTGAGAGAAAACATCTCTCACAAAGACATGGTTCCCAGGTCATCCCATCCAACTACACCAGTTTGGTCCGATTTTGACAACACCGATTCTAACATGTTCCTAGCTTTTCTAGCTTATTCCCAACTTTTCCTACATATTCCTTATGGCCTTCACCAATTCCTGACGGTTTTCCAACGAACCTAGCCAAGACTTGGCATGCTCATGCCATTTTTTGATAGTTCACACCATTTTCAACTAGTTTCTAGTTGTGCCTTCCATCTCAAACAAGACAAAGCACTAAATGAGATCTCAAGTGATGGACGAGAAAACTTCTCTCACAAAGGCATGGTTCCTAGATCAACCGATCCGACAGGCTAGTTTGGTCCTATTTTGACAACACTGGTTCTAACATGTTCCTTGCTTTTCCAATCTATTCCCAACTTTTCCTACACATTCCCGATGGCCCAAACCAATTTCATGATGAATTTCCAACGAACCGAGCCATGTCTTGGCATGCTCCGGCCATATTTTGATAGTTCAGAGCATTTTTTACTAGTTCTTAGTCTCACCTTCACAAATTTCTCACCCCAAGTATCCTCAAAACTTACATGGATATATTCAATCGAAAGCTCGTCAGGATAGCCTTAAAGTACATCCATTAATCATTCAAACCAACATTCCTTCTTGACTTCCAATCTTTCATAAAGACTTGATAAAACTTATCCTAAACCAAAACTCAACATCAGAGAAGTCAACCAAATTTTCCAAAGCAACAAGATTGATAACCCAAAAGCAATGGAAAACACACTCATGAGAAATTGCCAAAATGAATGAGATCCAAATTTAAAATAGTAGCTTTGGCATTCAAAATGAATGAGCACCAAATTTTTCACCATTCCCAAATTGGAAGTTGTATTAGAGTTGTCAAATGGGTTGAGCACTTACGCGAACCTAAACTATGGAAGCTTAGTTAAATATTTATTTAACATAAGCTTATTTTGTTAAATCTCACCAAGAAACTTATTGAAAAAAGCTAAACAAAACTTATAGAAGAGTCGTTAGTCGTTTCATAAGCTTACGTGATTAAATAATGAGAACAGCCCAACTAAGCTCCATAAGTATGGGCTTGGTTTAATGCAGTGGTGTGGACCGACCCTTGCCCTCTACAAGGGATGTTGTAGCAGAGCAGATTATTATACATTATATATAATATAAAAAACATCCAAATAGGGGCTATCCCGCTATAGCATTTTTTTTGGGGTCGGCCATTATTTGGGATTCAAAACCGCGGTTTTATGTTGGGCAAATTAGGACATTCACAATACCGGGTATATTTTCTGAGTCTAAACCTCAGTATCTCCCACAAGAGGCAATCTCGTTCGAGGCAAAAACATCCGCAAGACAATGAGGCTAGCTCTTCGAAAAGGGATTTTTTTTTTTCATACACAGTGCTTGAATTGAAGACCATGCTTAAGGGGAATCATGAATGTATCACTTGAACAAATCACTCATTTGGTAGAAGGGTTTGCATCTAGAAATTTTTCATCTCCATTATTAGTTTGATAGTAAAATGAACTTGTAAGCGTAACATATGATGCAACCCATTTAAAAAAAACTAAAAGAATTAAGTGCGATATGGAAATTTCTAGTGTTTTGATAGTGGCTAGACAATATTTTTACCCTAGCAACGCATCTTTTTTAGTTGGGGAAGCCCCAATTAAGCCCTAAATGGGTAAATGGAACTGAATTGACAAGGATCAAACAACTGAACCCCTTTGTCTTTCAAGTTAAATTGGCTCGAGAGTTGAAGGGGATCTAATTTAAACTTCAAAAATAGTTTGCCAAGCTTAGTTATGAAAGTCTAGCCCAACAAGATCGTTGTTTAAGCTAGGCATTAAAAGCATGGTTAGGCTAAATGCCAACTTTGGAGGTTGGCCTTATCTTGACAACTCTATCTTGTTCATTTGGTCGTACGGTGAAGTAGTCTCTTGACAAGAAGTGCCAAGAGAACAAGAACTATGAAGACAAAGATAGAGTGCTCGCAGTGCAACTTACATCATTTGGTCTTCGAGTAACTTCCATTGGATGAAAATCTAGCTTAGGTTCCACATTTGGTGAAATCGTTGAAAATTCTTTGCAAAACTTGCCTCGGGTGAGTTTCGTTGGCTTCTTGTCAATCTTTAACATCTTGGAAGGGAGTTCCTCCACATCACAAGAATCCATTGCTCGTTGAACCTTATATTTATCCTTTGATGAAGATGGAGCTATAGTCTTCACATCATCGTGTCGTCATCATCATAGGTAATAAGCCTTCGATTTTGCCCATTATTATTCCTCTTCACACTACAAACCTTACAAAAACCACCATGTTTTTCCTTCTTGGAAGCCTTTTCCTCCTCTAATCCCTTTTTACTTTGTCCAAGCAAGGACACCAACATCATCGCGATCACCCCTTTTTAAATCAACCCTAGACATCAAAATGTTCTTCTCAATAGATCCATTTCCACTCCCATCATCCAATTTAGTTATTTCCCACATTTCCAAACCAGCTGTCGAACCATGTGATAGTTTAGCAAATGATTTTTGTTTAACCAAAGAATCCTTACGACCCCTACTTTCTTCAACTTTAGCGTGAGGCACAGTCTTCTTGTTGGAAATAGTATGCAAAGCATTGGCAGGTTTACTTGTTTCCTTTACACTAGTGCTACAAGTAGGGTTGTTTCCCAACAACGACTTAGAATCAGCATTTTCTCTAACTAATGTGCCAAAACATTTGCCATCTGATTTTTCAATCAAAGGTTGACTTTTTTTTTGGCCCAAAAGAGCCACCGCTTCATTATTTTCCATGAAGTTTCCGCTAACTTCTTTCTTGTCTAAACCAGGTTTCACAAGACCAACAAGCTTTTGACTATCTAAATTGTTAAAAATATTTTTAACTGAAACAATTAGAGAAACAATTTCACAAGATATTAAAAAATTTAAAACTAAGTAGAACTAAACTTATTGCACATGATTTAGGGTCAAGAAGATCAATGAAATTTTAGTACAACAACAAAAACAGTTACATTTATCAATAAAACATTGAAAATAAATTGAAGGCTCAATCTATATACACAAATAAACACACATATTCAACAAAAATAAAATAAAAACACATATCCATGTAATGAAAGATTCACATTAAACAAGAAAAACATTCAACATGAATTTGGAAAAAGATCAATTTTCAAGTTTCTCAATATTTGAAGATTTCTCCAAATTCCCTCTAATTAATTACATTCAACATTTCAAAATTATAATTTAAGTTTCATTTTTAAAATGGTCAGAGACTGTCATGTGTGGCAATCGTTTCTTTTCTCTTTTTTTTGAACAAAATTATGAAAAGCATGGGATGAGTGCATTAAAAACAATTTCATTCCATACAGTATGTATGGAATTCTCCTAAATACCCACAAGTGTGAGTGTAGTTTCATCTTAAAATTGAGGAATTTTAGATAATAAGTTTCAAATAAATGGGATGACATACCTTCAATTCCAGCAATTTAATCAACTATCTTGTCCAATATTTTACGCTTGCCAACATATATAAGTAATAATATGCTTAAATAAAAAGAATTCGCTACCATAATAGTACAGATTAAAAAATATAAGTCGGGAATATTAAAATAGAAAATAGTAATTGATTGATATATAAAAAGTTTGTTTTCTCGTTTTTAAATAATTAAAGTTAATTAATAAAAATATCGATATTCTTGATGTGGTGCTTGAGAATTTCTTATCCAGATTCTAAAAAGTATTTTTTAAATGTATATTTTTTTATCATGTTATTTACTTTGTTGTTGATTAATATTTATAAGAGAACCTAATTTATTACCTTTGATGAATTTTATTCTTTCAAATTAAGTTTTTTTCATTCAAAAGTTTTTGAATTTAAAATCTTTCTTAGAATCAATTCCGGTATCACTGGTAAATGTATACATATGTTAACACAGGATGAGTTTGAAATGTAGTAACTATGTACTTACTGGGGTAAATGATACCAGTGATGGCTTTTGGCATTGGAGTAGTAGGAAGCACGGTCTTCCAACTACAGGAACAGGAGGTAAGGCAGCATGGGTTGTCACCAGCGAAAGCTGCAAGTTAAGTAAAAATAAAAATACAAAAAGACCTGTTTTTAGCATCAATTTTTGCATAATTAAACATTGAAAATGACAAAGAGATTATGCAGTACCCTTATTGTTTTCAATAATATGTAGGATAAAGAGGCAAATATTAATATGTCGTTGTCTAGTTGGTCATATATTTAATACCTAGTAATATATTTTACTACTTATCAAAATATAAATCCCATAACTCTTGTGGCTATATAGTGAAAAATCCCTGTTCCAAATAGAAGAGGAGTTTTAACACTAGTTTACGAAGAAAAAAGAAGCCAACTTCAAGTAAAGTAATAAGCATGTTTCAGTTGTCAAGATGAAGAAGCTCACGTTGAGTAAGGTAAAAGTTGGTAGGAAGGGATACTCCATACTGAGAAAGTGAGAAGAAAAGTTGCAGAGCTTAGTGATGTCAGAGAAGAAAGGAAAAAAAATATAGGAACCGTAAGCAAAGACCAGAGAGAATGATGTTCTCAGAGTCCTCACAGATTATTTATACCGAATATACTAGTTCCTAGGAGAATAGCTTCTAGAATCGGTTCCTTAAACATTAACTTGTGAGTTATGACCAATACCTCTCGTTGTTGTATAGTGTGTCTGTGTCAATCGCCTTATCTTTAAGAATTGTCTGTTTGGTGTTTACATTAACTTCTTTAGAGGGTTTGCATTACAATGAATCTAGTTAGACTAATTGCGTGGACGCAAAACTCATGTCTCTTCTAACTTGTTGAAAGGTCACAACCAAAGTCAATACATCTGGACACTCGAAATCATACGAAACAATCTTGTATGGATTGATCCATCATTGGCTCCAGCAAAAGGCAATTTCAGTAAGATCATTAAGAGCAGCAGGACCATAACTACCCATAGAATTTTGCTGATTTGTCTTAGAGATTAATTTATTAGGAAAAAATTAATGAAGAATTCAAAGTAAGTATTCTAAAAATTTGGCTAAATTTCACTTTTAGTTATTTATATTTTGTTTAGATTTAATTTGATCATTTTATCTTTTAAAAAATATTTAGTCATTCATCATTTATATTTAATTCAATTTGATCATTTTATTAGTGTAGAATTAATGCTATTGATAATTTAATACAATAGTGATTCAAAATTATCATAAAATAATACTTCAAGCCTGAATGTTTTCCTATTCATTCAATTAACAAGTGACCATTTTTAATTATCACAGGAATATTTAAAATTATAAAAATTAAAAACACCTTTCAAATAATGTTAAAATTTTTGTGTTTGATTTTTCTCACATTGTTTCATAAATCTTAAAATTGATGACTGAGGGGTTTTGTTATTATGTGTTTTGATTAATTGTAAAAAATCAAATAATTTGGTTGAAGAGTGTGTGATGATCAAATGTTTTCATGTTGCGGGTTTTACAAAATTCCATTTGTTTCAATCTCTACTTTGAGTCTACATTTTCTACAATTGATTGAGAGATTTGAGTTGTCTCTCTTAGGCAAGCAATATATTAAAAAATTGTTTCATTCGGATCAAGAATAAAAGAGAATAAATTTGATGCAAGTTTCTGATTTAAAGAAATCTATTTTCTGCAACATAGGTTTAACATGTCTCTTAATTCTTATGATTTAGGCATTCATTTGTTGCCAAACTTAAGTCATTTTGATTGGAAAGATCAACCTACAAAATCCCTTAATCAATTTTTGGTGGATATATATGAAACTTCAAGTATGCTTCCTTCACCACGGGCCACAATAACAAAATCTTCACTAGAGTCAAACTTCAAGACGAGTAAAATTCTTCGCCAGCACAATTACGCGGGATTTCAACAGGTCGATGTGGTATCCCGGATCCAGAGCATATATATATATATATATATATATATATATATATATATATATCGAGGCAAATTTAAACTCATAACGTGATTTGCATAACAACAATCTCTCATCTAAATAAGAGACCGAGGACGCCGCATTACTACATCTATATATATCGATTTACTATTCAAACACATAAGTCGCATATAATTAATGCATCATGGTTTATACATAGGAAGCCACACATAGCATCTAAATAAACAGCAAAAAAGTATACATATCTAGAGAACTATATAGTACGAGCAAATACATGCATCGAGTTCTGTAGCTGATGCTATTGAAGCTAGTTATTCAAGGACATATATGGAAAAAGGACTTGAATGCAAATCTACTTGGGAACCCAAACAACATGATCCTCAGGAAGGAAGTGGCAGACAGGAATAGTTCCTGGCTTAACTTTGAGCACCTGAAAGGCCAAATGTTTAGGGTTCCATTCTGATGTGTCAGTGTGGCACACTGCTACCGCTTTAACCCTAACCCCATTAGTACCCTCCAAAGGCACAGAGTAAGCTCTGGTGGTCTCGGTTTTGTGACAGTAAAAAACAGCATAAGGGTAGTTCTGCTTATGGCACACAACAGCCTTGTCCCCTGATAACTTCTTCACTCCCGGTGCTACGGTGTATTTCTGCAATCCCGTTTCCTTGTCCACTTCTGTGGACACAACCTCAACATTATTTCCAAGCTTGGAAGTGCTGAAATCAACCATGGATTCAAGCGAAGTGGCACAGTACTTTTCCTCTCCTTTGATTCCACCCTCTTCACACTCACTAATAGTATTCTTCATGATCTGAGCCTCCTCTGACCCGGGTTTGACAGAAAACTTGTTGAATATAAAGTCCACCTTGTTGGATGAAAAGGGTATCGAATCCGCAACTTGGCGTGACAAGAACGTGGCTTGATTAGATGTACTCCTGGTGAAGTGCAAGTCCAACTTTGTTCCAGAATGCAAGTCCTTTTCCAAGAAGAAGAGTGCCACGTTGGGGTCATCGTGTAATTGAGTTTCCGTGGCGGCGTAGACGTAATCAAATGGAGACTTTGAGCCAACTGAAACATGCACTGGCTTTCCCTTGTGGCCTGCATGCACGTTTACGCCTCCGCCTCCTTTTCCACCAACGTTGACAGTGGTGCCACTGCCACCTCCTTTTCCTGTATGCACGTTCACGCCTCCACCTCCAACATGCACTGAGCTGCTTTTCTCTTCCACCCAATCTGCAAATTTATCAATTAACTTATT
Source organism: Glycine max (assembly GCF_000004515.6). Lineage (NCBI taxonomy): Eukaryota > Viridiplantae > Streptophyta > Magnoliopsida > Fabales > Fabaceae > Glycine > Glycine max. The sequence goes on from NC_016091.4 coordinate 6,630,524, forward strand.
GTTAGTTTAACAGCCGAACTACATTCTACAACGAGTTATGATTATGCCCTATGTAATCCACTTACTCTTTTGCAATTCTAATACTTTCCATTTTTTTTCCGCAAGAATTAAAATCAATGTGTTAATTAATGCCATAAATTTTACAACAATTTACATGTTTAACCAATTAAATGAGATCTCATTTCCTATTACTTCCCGTACACACAAGTAATTATACATGAATTCTCTAAATATATTCCAAAAAAATGTCTGTTTATTGACAAATATGTAAGAGAATATTAATTCATATTCGACATGTAAGATAAACTCCAAGAATATTTACTTTTTTTTAATATTTCTATTTTATTCCATTCCGAGAGGTACCAAACTATTATTACCTATGATGACCATTAAACTTCGACTCATTGTATCATATTTATATTCATTTTAACTCTATAAAATATTATTTTATTTACCAAATATAAATATATAATATTTTTTTTACCAAATATAACATGAGTAAAGAAAGGAGACATAAATAAAAGTCACTTTATTTTTTTTCCTTTAACCAAACAATAAAAAATAATTATATTTTTGAATATCTTCACTTACCATTTATTTTTAATTATCCCCGACTAAAGACGTCATGTATGACTGCACCTTTCTTTTTTCACTATACTATATGATTGCACATTTGAAAAGCAGAGCATTTATGGTGACTAGGTCCGATTATTAATGTGGGTCGATTTATATGTTCATGTGAAGACAGTGAAGTTGTACATATAAGTCGTACCAGTAGGACAAACTAGTTAATAAGTTGACAGGAGTCAAAATAACACATATTTTAAATACTTTTAAGCATTTTTTATCATTAAATATACAGGAAATTACACTCCTCTCCATAGAGATATACATTTAATTATACACTTCTCTCCCTGATAAATTAGAGTGTATAATAATTTTCTCCAGTTTTAAATTTTCTGTCAAAATTTTGTTAACATTTTGTTTAAAATTCATTACTTAAATACATGTATATATTACACATATTGGACTAGTTAAGCTTTTTTTTTTAATAAAAAACAGTTTTTAATAAAATAAACAACTTTTCCCTTTTTCGATATATTTGTCAACACTGTTTTTAAACTATTTTTTTATTTTTTTAAAGAAGAACTATGATACGCCTCTTAAAAAATTATTAATTTAAAAATCACAGTTTATAATATTTTTTAAAATTTAAACAAATTGATTCTCCTAAGAGATGCAACATGCAAGTGTTACATTGGCTTCCCTTCGATGTTGTGTTATAATATATACTTTCCTCCCTAATTAAGATACAAATATATTATATCTTACTCTATATAATATATATATATATATATTAAAATATATTTGAAGTTTTAATTTTTTATATTTTAGAAAGATAAATTAAAAATTATTTTTCTATAATTCGTATATTCAATTGTTTAAGTTTTAAAGAAATTAATAAAAAGATAAACGGATAGATTTGACAAACGATACAATGAAAAAAAATAAGAAAAAGATAAAAAAAAATTAGAAAAAAAAAGTATATGTATAATATTTTCCTAAATAGAAGTGTTTCTGCCCATATTCTTTCTAATATATTTTCTAATGTTAATTAAAATTTGTTTGAAATTTCAAAATTATAAGTACAACCTATTAAATCATAAGTGAGATTCCTAAAATTTTATAACTCTAGATAAATTTAATGTCAATCAATAATAACAAAAATGTGTTCACACGATTAATTTTTTTAGATATCATATTATAATTGTATAGTATCTACTAGTTTTGTCAATTACTAATTTTTGTTGATTGAATATACTACTAGTAATTATATACAAGCTTTTTTTTAATAATTATAATTAGAGTCTTAGGTTCCTTACTAGAAGTATGAGATATTCTTATAAACTTTAATTTTAGGTCAATTATAAAACTAATTATCTATTCAAAATTTAATCACATTTAAAGTTTTTCATTTCTTTCTAAAAATATATTATGCGGAATCAAACCTACTCCATTTTTTAGAAACTCAACTTATGTTTTCAATTCAACTACAACCATTGAGTGTATATGCTTAATTAAGCAAAAATATTTCACTACACCATTGAGTATTTCTAATCAAGATTCTCTAATTTATTTTTCAAATGTATATGTAACATTGCATATGAGCTAGTTTGAAATTCAGTATACTATGGTGCACTGACCAGAGTAAAGGATATCAGTGATGGCTTTTGGCATTGGCGTAGTAGGAAGCACCGACTTCCAGTAAACTTCAGGGGGTAAAGCAGCATGGGTTGCCACCAGTGCAATCTGCAAGTTTGAGTCAAATACAAAAACATCTCGTAATTAAACATTTAATACATTCCAAACAGATTATGCAGCACCCTTGGTCTTTTCATGATATGTGATACAGTCTCTTAAAAAAAATATGTAGGATACAGTGTTAAATATTAATTTGTTGTTGATCATATTTAATTATATATATATATATATATATATATATATATATATATATATATATATATATATATGATAAAATTAATACCAGTAAATGTTTACAATTTATCAAAAAAAAATCCCATATATTATAACTCTTGTGGCTATAGTAAGAAAATCCCCGTTCTAAATAGAAATCAAGCTTTTATATTAATTAGTTTATGAAGAAAAAGGAAACCACAACTCTAAATAAAGTACTAATAAGCATGCATGCTTCGGTTGTTTGGATGTTGAAGCTCACATTGAGTAAAGTAAAAATGGGTAGGAGACGATACTCCATGTTGAGAAGCAAAGTTGCAGAGCTTGGTAATCTAATGGAGAAAAAAAATTATAGGAACTGTAAGCAAAGCTGGGGAGAAAGATGTTCTGAGAGAGGCTTGCCCTCACAGCATATTTATATGCCGAATATACAGTTACACTTAATTAAGAAAAGGTTCTAGAATCGGTTTCTTAAACAGTTAAACTTTAACTTACCACCAATATTATCATACATTTTAATTAAATACCTCAACTGCCCCGGGTTCACTGATGTAGTAGTGTCTTTAAATAAGTAGGTAGAGATAATGAACTTAAGATAGAGATAGTCATTGAGAACGTGTACATGAGAATTGAATGGGTAGGCGGCGACACTATTTATAAATGTTTTAATAAGTGCAGTTAGGTTAATTATGCTACGTTCGACGGTTTTAGCATAATTATGACACAAAATTAAAAACAGGTTAAAAATAGGTCAATTTATAAATAGGTTACTGTAATATTTAGGATCAGAAAGTTACTGTAATATTTACTACTTTTTAAGGATCCATTAATATTTAGGCCCCATTTGATTAGCAAAATTTTGGGGGAAAGGACAGGACAAAATTTACTGTCCCTCGTTTGATTTGTAAAGCGGTTACCGCACAGAACAAAATAAATACGGGACATAACAAAAGCAAAAAAATTTGTTACTGTCTGAATCACGGTACAAACTCGTGTACCGTGGAACAAGCTGTTTTAATCGTTTTCACATTGCCTTCAATTAGTCTAGATTATATTTAATTAAACGGATAAATAGTCATTTTTTTATCTTAATTTATTGATAAATGTGTTCCTTGAAATATATTTGTCATAATATTTTTTTTAACTTTTCGTCTTCTCACTCTACTACAAATATAAAGTGCAATAAATATATACGGACGTTAATAATAGATTGTGACTAATTGTTATTATTATTATTTTTTTATAATTTATTGCTTCTGTTCGTTTAATACTTGTGTAATATATTTTTTAAATTTTCTTTTAATATATATTTTTTATTATTTTAATTTTTTTGTCAAACCTTAATCTTTGTTGTTAAAAAAATTATCCTATATCATATAATTTTATTAAATCTCTACTAAATTTATCACTTTTAATCTTTAAAATTATTCCATATTACAATTTCAACTTAAGTACCCTCATATTTAAATTGAAAATAATATATCAAAAGTTTTGAGTAGAAAAAACACAACCGACAACGAGACTAAATTTATTTATTTTTTAAAAAAAAGAATTTAATCAACTATTTTTTTAAAAAAAATATCACAAAATTTAAACTAGATAAAGTGAAATTATAAATCTTTTTCCTTAATCAATAATATATATATATATATATATATATATATCTCAAATATGAAAAAATCTATTGGATAAAATTTATGTGCTTTCATTCGAGACAACACTGCACTTATTATACATAATATGAATGAAATGAAAGTAGTTACTAACAAATAAAAAACTCAAATAAATTTAAATAAAAAATACAATAATGCTCAAACTAATACAAAAGTTAATTTTAAAACAAAAAAAAACTAATACACAGGTTTATTCTTTGCCGCCTTTGGAATGTAGAGTTGTATCTCTCGCTGATTTAGGGGCTGCAACGACCTTGACATACTGTGACAGAATAGTACGTAATAAAGATTAATAATTAATTGAAAAAACAAAAAATTTAAAGAAATAAAAGGCTTTCATTTTTTAAAATGGTAACTCAATTTTTTAATATCATAAAACTAAAGAATTTTATTTTATTTTGGAAAATAAGTAGTTATATTGATTAATTAAAAAACTAATTAACAATTTGATAGATGGATAAATAGATAGATAATCAAAGTATAATAGTTCAAATCTTAAGCTCTATTTTACTGTTTTTTAATCCCTTTTTTGGTAATTTCTCTCTTATATAATTCATTATTAACATCCGGATATATTTATCGTATTTCTTATACTTTCGGAGACTAAATTTTATATTTTCATCTTTCAAGAATGTATTTGTCAGCAGAGTGAAAAAATGAAAAAAAAATATTATCACAAATATATTCCTATACTAACAATCCACGTAAAATGACAAAGTTATTCCTCAATAAATTACACATTAAAGACAAAAGTGACTCTTTGGTATTAATTAAACCTACGACTCACTGATGCTATTTAATTTGTTAACCTAATCACCGTCCACCTATTCACTTTTTTTTTTTTTTCATTATTAGATTTTTGTGTGGTGGCCTACTATATTCAGCTCTAGTTCCCACTAATGTTCGATTGGTCTTGACCATATTCTCAGACCGAGTGCCATTGTTAAATTCTGAAACACGTTATCATTCTAATAAATTTGCTGATTCTGATATAGCCTCGTTTATGACGAAACCTGCGTCGATCATGGCCAATCACAATGACAAAGATTGAAATGTATAGAAGAAAGAGAAAATTAACAGGTCTATTATCTTAATCAAATAAAACTTAAAATCTGCTCACAACTAACAATTAAATTCGATAGAAACTAAATTCTAAGAATTTAGATTGTTACCCATGACTTTTACGGACCAGATAAAGAGTCGCGTGTCCTTTCCGGTGTTGTCGGATAACGTGGGTAGATAAAATGATTCCCTTCGCTTCTGAATCTCAAACAATTTGATTGGGGTTACTACACAAAAATTTAAAATCATTTCTCCAAATTACTCTCCATTTTTTAAGTTGTAGCTTTTGCACTGAATTCATCGATATTATCTACCAAATAATTCTTTAGGGAGAATCAATTTAAACCCATTCCAGGACAATGGTTTAGATACTGTCGTCGGCGCCGCAGTCGTGAACGGTGATGTCGAAGCGGTGGTTTGGCAGCTGGCGATGTTCACCGCCTATGATTTTGAACGCCAGTGACAAAGTAAAAATCTACATTGTGCGCTGTCTTTTGATAAATTAAAAAAAAAAAAAAAGATATACTGGTAAATTCATTATTCTTACTTGTGTGCTGTCCATTATTCCACAAACGGGGTACAATCTAAAATGTTGTTGTGTGTCTCGCTAGGTTGTGCTGTGTTGTTCCTTTAGTTTAATTTTGTATCACGTCGTGAATCAAACGGAGCCTTAGGGAACTTATCATGTTAATTTCCTTTTCTACTCTTATTGTACTCTCATTTTTTTCAACTTTATCAGAGCAGGTTCTGTAAAAAAATTTGTACATATACTTATATTACAAGAGGCAAGACTCAGGATCGGTGTTACTGCATGCATGCCCCTGGACTTGGCTTCAAACATCTGTCATATAGTACGTGCATACTTACTCAATAGTCCCAATTTGTTCCCAGTTGTATAGTGAAGAGTCTTCTCATTCAATTGATTGCACTAGCTAGGTCTAGCGAGCAAATATGGAAGCAACTCATCAAACGAATGAAAGGTCTACACATTTGGAGGAGCAACCATGGTTAGTTTAATTATGTGTGTGAAAAAAGTAACTAAATATATAAAACTAATACATATATCATACGTTGATGATAAAACTAAGCCCTGAACTAGAGCAGTCAAATGACAATTTGTTGATTGGTTGGAGATTAATTAACTGCCATTTACGGCCACTATATGTATAATTTTTTTCACTATTCATTATCTCGAAAATAATATTACAAAATAATAAAAAAATATTTATTAAAAGTTTTTATAAAAATTTATTTATAACATCTAACATTATACTACTTTACTGATAAAAAAAAACATTATATTGTTTTTAAATTTCTTAACCGTATGTTATCATGAAAATAATTATTAACATAACCTGTTTATCAAAGCGTCAATTTGATTTGATTTGATGTCACTGGCAATTATTAAAGCATGGTTTAATTTTGTTGACTTTATATGATTTACGATGTACCAGATAACAAACAACTACAAAAATTTATTAAAGGTTCACTAGGGGTTGTGTATCATGATTTGCGCGAACACTGTGGCTTTCTTCTTTCCCAGTCCTAGTTTGTAATCCTAATTGATTTGTGTTTTTAATATTTTTTAATTTGTAGATGTATTAATTATTTTTTTATATATTATTATTTAATAATTTTTTATTCAAATATTAATAAGAAACAATTGAGTAAATACAGAGATAAAAAAAAAGATAATTTTATACTAATAGTATAAATAATTGATAATTTTAATGTAATTAATTAAATTAATTATGATTCTTAAGGGGAGTTAATTAGTTAAAAACATCTTATAATTAGAAATAAAGAAAGTAAATATTAGTATCCTTTGATTCAAATTAAAGAGAAAAATTACTAACTCATTGTTGATCCAAGTGAAATTAAATCAACTCATTGTGGATTAAAATAAGATCTCAAATTTGATTTTATTAATGAAAAAATGTATTTAGGAGAATAGATTCTATTATTAATGATAATTGGTTAAATTTTTTGATAAAAATTATAATTATTAGTAAAAGTCGATAAATACTTCATAATTATAACATGCTAATTAGTAAAAAAATAAAATAAATGTTAACTATTATTTTTGAGATATTAGTTTATAATTTTTATAATAAATACTTTTTTCTTTTAATTTTTAACTAATATCTTAAGAATACTAGTTAGCAAGACTCATAAAATAAAATAAAAAAAGCATTAAATGATAGAAACACATTATTTTGAACACACTTTTTTATTAGTTAAATTTATTAAAAATGATAATTTTATGAATCTCACATTTTATTAATGAACTTTTTATTTTATAATTTTAAATAAATTTTAATTAATTAAAAAACATGTTAAAAATTTTAGCTAGTGCTTATTTTCAAGTAAATAAAGTGGATACCGACACTCATTTCTTCTACTAAGAATAAGATATTTATTAACGGAAACTAAGTTATAAATTTAATTTTATTTAAAAATATCTTAAAACATAGCTTCCTCAAGTTATAATTTAGTTTAATTGTAAAAAAAAAGTTATAATTTAATAATAATCACATATCTATTTTGAAAAAAAAAACACTTGTATTTATTTTAAATATAATATAATAATTTATATTTAATTTTTATCAATCTCTCACGATAATTAAAAGTCTTATCTCTTAATTTCTTTCACTCTCTGCATATCTACTATACCCCGATTCGAGTTGAATAAGCCTTATTTATTATTTAGATTTTGTTGGCTTATTTATGGACAATTCTTTTTGTTTCCGTCCTTTTATCCATTGTTTGTTTATTAAGATATGAAAGGTGTAAGAATAATCTTCATTTACCTATAATTGTTTAATGGAGTGGGTCTTGCTTCATTAATGGGATTCTTTGTGTTTGAATTAATCATAAAAAAGATATTTAATAATTGATTATAAATCTAATTAATTGTATGAATTATTATTTTTTTGAAAAGAAAATTAATTTCTATATTTAAATATATTAAGCAAAAATTAATGATTTAAAACTAATTTGTCTTATTTGAATTATTTAAAAAAATTTCTCTTTCATAAGTTGCTTATAACCATTGATTTGTTCTAAATGATTAATTATGGGAGTTTGGAAATCAAACGAAAAAACAAAAAAAAACCTAATAAATAAGTTATAAACTTTTTAATCATAAATTTTAAAATTTAATTTATCATAAAAAATGCTTCTTTTGTTAAAATTATAAAAATTATTATAATTTAAATTAACAAACATATTTTCAAAAAAAATAACAAAAAAGCATTTTTTTTCATTAATCAAATTATTATACTGAAAAAAATCTAATCCGCCCTTCCTCTCTATTTTTTGCTGTCTTGCAATATATATTGGTATAAGCATGACGTCCATGTAATACCTCAAGTTACCATCGATCTGGTCACTCACAAGCCACAATTGCGGAACTCCCTCGTGCCCTCGTGTTTTTTTTTTTTTTCCAATACGATATTGGTGTATAATCTTTACCAGGATCAATTGACCACCTTTAAAAAGTTTCTTTTTTAATCAACTTTTTTTTATTCACAAACCTTAAATTTAAGATTTACTTAAGAATCGAATTCAGTATATTTTAATCAATAATTTATTGATTCATGCTCTCATGTTTAAATTCAATTTACAATATGATTGAATTATTCATTTGTTTTTATAATTATTTTATGTTTAATAATTATATATATATTAACAGTATAAAATAATTTTGTACTATTACTCAATTATAAATTATCATTGATTTCATTCTTATCAAAATAGTTATTATAAAAATCAATAAATTTATCTTATATAATGAATTATAATTAAATTATAATATAAAAATTGTTTTACACTATTTGTGTATAATTTTTATTTATATTGTATTTATTATATTAGAAAATTAAAGTTTTAATTTAATCCTTTTATATATATATATATATATATATATATATATATATATATATATATATATATATATATAAAATTGATTTTCATTACTAACGTTGGAGAACACTTGTTGGTAGTGTAAAATTTCATGTAGTGATAAATCATTATATAAAATATTTTAAGTACTAAAACTCAAAATTTTGTTACGTAGAGATTAAAATTTCAAATGGGAACAATTATAAGGATTAAATGAACCTTGAAATTTTAAATCCATGCAACTTTTGTTGTTCTTGTTATAGATAATATTTGTCTTATTTCATATGCTAACATTGCTGAATTAAAACATCATTGCCTTTGGAACAATTATTATAGTAGTAATTAATATTAATCTTATCTCTTAAGTTAAAGCAACACCAACTTAAGAGACAACTATTATAGAAGTAATATTCATCTTGCCTCTTAAGGTAAACAGGTATTGCTTAAGTAAAGTAACACTAACTTGAAAGTAATTGTTATGAAGGTAATATTTTGTTTTATCTCTTAAGCCAACATTCCTTAAGTAATGCAACACCAACTTGAGGATGATTGTTATGGAAGTAATATTTGTTTGATCTCTTTAGTCAACATTGTTTAATCAAGAGAATATTGAGAGGACAACTGTTATGAGGTTACACCAACTTTTCATATTAATCCCAAAACAAGATACTTAATTAGACAACCGTAGCAAGAGGAAAACTGACCAAAAGCAACAAATATTATGAAGGTTACAATGACTTTCCATATTTATCTCGAATCAAGATACTCAAACAATTGAAGCAAGAGGAAAACCGCCTTAAAATATATTATGTCTAATAGCTAAAGACGACACATGCACTTCGTGCAAGTATATTAAGAGTAGATAATGAGTTTGTGCAAACAAGTAACCAAACGCATCTCGCCACGTGGTTTCCCATGAGATATCTAACAAACCTAACAGCTTTCCCTGCCAAAGCAGTGGCGGATTGAACGTTGGAGCTCCTCAAAATTCTTTCTGTATATGAGAGAGAAAAAAATTAAAATTCAAAAAAACATTAATGAAGAAAATTAATAACGAATCTTATCTTTTATGGAAAAATAGATTTTGAGTTAATATTCACTTAATTTGAGTTAATATTCACTTAATTTTCTTTTACTAACGAATCTTATCTTTTGTTTTGCACATAAAATTAATAATAAATATTTTGTTAAATTTATTATTTATTAAAATTCAACATTTAAATAATTATATATGAAAAATATTTTGACCCTCCATCCCTTTGATGTATTCTTGAATCTGTTCCTACCACCAAGTATGTTTTCAAGTACACACAACTTCATTCCTACTCATATTTTGACTTGATTGTCAGAGTTCATGTCTTTGTATGTCATCACTTGAAACATTTATCTTGGATCATCGTGAACTGTCATACAAGTAAGTGGAATCTTCTTCCACGTAAACACCTCAACATTTTGAAAACCATCTTATGCATGTATGCATAATTAAAAAAATTTAAACGTGATCAGAATCAACAATCTGAAAATTTATAGTTTTAAGAGATCTAATTGAATGCCCGACACTTAGGTATAAATACTCTTATATTAAATCAGATATTTGGTGCAGCTTATAAATAATTTTATATTTAATAACAACAAAAATGTAACAGTTTTGTGTTAAGTTTTGAATCTTTCTAAAGAGAGAAATCTCTGGGCAATTGAAGAGGTGGAGATGACGTGCACTTCTTGTCCTGTAATTAAGTTGAGGATTCCGTGGACATGGAGTGACGGACGTGGCTACAGAGAAACCAATAGCTTGATACGGTCATTTATTTGATAATGGCTAATCAACCACCTGCTAATTAATATTGTTATATACTATATAGTATGTGTTGTCCTGTTGATATGAACAAAACATTTTCTTTCTTTTACCATGTTCAGTAAATGACACAGATGACTAAGACACATTGACATCTGTTGTCAACTTTGCTCTACCCTTCCATCATCATTCGTTTGAGTTGGTTGAAGAAATATACTATGATGGCAAATGTAATTTTGGGGACAACATTTTTCTAATACTAAATTTGAAGTGCTCAAGCAAACTTCAACTGCTGTCAAATATTTCTTCTCCCCTTTTTTTCGCTTAGGCACTTTCGTGTACTCATGGTTGACTAATGAGCTAGTTTATTCAATTTTTGTTAGCTAATAAAAGATTGTCCACCTTGAACAGGCTTGACTTACGGTATTTAGAAATTAGGTCTATGTTCTTTTGTGGGGTAATAATAATAATCACTACACGACTAATAAAAAATAATAATAGAGTGGAGTGTTCGTAATAATAATCACTACACGACTAGTGTATGTTAGTTATGTAATGTTTGATATTTGTAGCTCTCGCCTTTTATTTATTTATTTCATAAAAATATTTTGGATGGAAACTAAACTTTATTGTATAATATAGGTTGATATTTCTTTGCATCAATTAACTATACAACGAAAATTAATTTCCCTTGTTTGTAAGAATAGGCTACATATATAAGCATCAAACTAAGAATTACGTTAAATATATAAGAATCAAATTAAAAATGAGTAAGGAATTTAATAGTGAATGTAGGACTGTTAGAGATGATAGCATGATGATAGTAATTAAACTAATAATGTTTATACATATAAGGACCGAATTTTCTGATTTTTGATAATTAATTAAGGAACTAAATGTCTTTATCTTTTTAACAGGGGACAAAGGTTGCATATTAAAAAAAATAATAGAACGAAAATTACATTTTAAACTAAAGCAAACTAAAGCGCTTACTTACAGACAAATTGGTCTAAGTAGAATTTGGGTTGAGGTGACTTGAAATGGGCCTGGTCCTATTAGAATTTAAAGCAACATTTATCACTCTAGGCATTTGCTAAACATAACTCCCCTTTTAATCTCATACCTTCCTTTCACTTATTTTGTGATTGTTTTTCTAAACATATCCCTTCTTCTTCTTCTTCTTCTTCTTCTAGAAATTAGTACACCCCATGTCGATCCTACTCATCGCATCTTATTTCAATAACTTTCTTCTGTTTTTTTCATTCCATCTTCGTTTTTTTTTTCAACATAGAAAATGTTGGTGATATCAATGGGATAGAAATTAAAAAGCCCACAAACATGCGCAGAGGAAACGAACAAATTCGAGAGAGAAGAAAATTGCTTCACACTAACGCACACGAGACTGAAGAAAAGTTTCACAATTTGATTTCAATCATTCAATTGAATTCAAGCGGTATATAAGAAGCCCTTTACAGGCATAATTTATATTAATAAAATGATAAACCTAAATGCTAAACAAAAACAAGTTTAATGTTTTAGAAATCAAATGTTGGTGCGGGGAGGCGATGTTTCTAGTTTCTTCATCCAGTGCAATCTTTAGGTGGCGCAGCCAATATGTTTTTGGTGGCTTCTCTACTATTCTAGCCAGGTGGTGAACTATTCTTGATTGTGAAGAAGAATAAAAAAGGAGTTGGGGGGTGCACTAATTTTCTAATGTGAAGGATATATTTGGAAATTTAATTATAAAATAAGTAAAAGGAGCCATTGGAATGTATGTTTAACAAAAGCCCTCACTCTATGCTTTCTTGGGTCAAACAGTTTAGGTACTTAAAAGGAGCCATTGGCCCATGGATAGTACCCTTTTATAGAAGAGCATGTTTGGTTTCAGTTACAAAATTACGTTTGAGGTAAAAAACAATTTTGTCAACGGATAATGATCCTTGTTTTGTGTTTATCCATTGGATTTACATTGGAATGTGTGTCATAACATTTCTAACTGTAAATCAAACATACACTCAGTATTCTCATGGAAAACGTAGGGTGGCAACGATCGACAACGTCACAATTAACAATCACAACACAGGCCAAACGAGCCAATATTTTACTTATATGTTACTTATATAGCTGAAAACAAGGTATCTCAGTTATACCTAAACCATATTAAGGTGTATTAAAAAAGTACAAAAACATGTGGGGGATGAAACATCAAAAAGGAAGTGTCAGTAGCATTGGCCGTTTATTTTCGGGGTTTGAATCAGAGGGTAACACTTCTAATATGGCCCAACCATCAGAAAAGGGCTTCCGTTCACAAGAAAAAACACTGCAGTTGGATCGTTTTCTGGGCCTTGGTTGGCTTGATTGATTTGTGTACCTCCTCAAGAAAGAAAAAATATGGCACCCTTTTTTCCCTCCCTCGTCTTCTGTCCGTTTGTTTTGCAGAATCGAAAGTTGATTTTGATTATTACCAATTGATTGAAAAACGGTTAATATTGAGTTGGGTGCTTGGTAGTATCAGTACCACCCTAGATAAGACCAAACAAGTTATAGATAACTCGTGGTTTACCTCACATGAAACTCAAAGCACGTACGTGGCCAAGCAATGAGTTAGGCAACTTAGTTTATTTTAAAGTTTACATTACTGAACATGCTTCTCATCCTATTCCAAAGCACAATAGCTACACTAGGCACTACCCTTCCTCCCACTCCCCCCGGTCACAGATATCTCTCTCTTTTAACTCATAAAGGGCACGACTCACAGCTAATAACTACCAAGTATTTAGCTAAAAATAACACTTTAGTCCACTATTGTGTCTTTTTGTTAGGCTTTAGTGAAACCCTATATTTTAAATTGGTTATCTTTGGTGGGGAAAGTAGAACCCACTAATTGAAGCTATTTTGGTTCCTTCATGCTATATTAGTCCATGAAAGCAAGTTAAATTGGTCATTGGTGTGGTTTGGATGACATTTGGCAGACCAACAATGGTGGGGCGGTTTGCCTATTCAATAGCTTCTCCCTCATTGGCCATTGCTGGAGGTGAACTTAATGTGTGTTTGAATATTGATGAAATTGATTTTGAATGAAATTAATTTTGAAGTTATATAATTTATGTATGAATATTTTATTATAAAATAAAGTTAAAAATAAAATTTAGTATAAAATTTTAGATTTAACACCAAAGTTATTAAAAATTACTTCAATCTATAATCAACTCTCAGACACATAATTAATTTTGAATTATTTTCTAACATAAAATTAAATATGTGAAAATATATTTAAAATCAATTTTAAAATTAATCAATTAATTTTTCAACATTAAACCAAACAAGTTTGAAATCCCTATAAAATATGCAAACACAAAGATCGAAAGCTAGACAAAATTCTTGGAAACAAAATGGAACGATGAACCTGTTTCATTATTATCTCGTTTTGGGAGTGAAATCCATATTTATATTGTTTTCAGTTATTTAAGCAAATTCAACAATCTCCGAAAGAAAAAAGAGAGAAATAACATCCAAAGGTCTAAAGGCCACTTTACTGTATCGCATATTTTTTTAATAGACTACGGATATATTTTATATAATACAATTTTATTTGAGTTAATGAGATTATTATATATGATGAAAAATTTCTTTCAAATATGTAATACAGTTATATATATATATATATATATATATATATATATATATCAAAAATTAGAATTTGAGATTAAGACAAAATAACTCCGCAGTAATTGATGCATTGATTTAATGAGTCGTGCTTCTAGTTCTAGTTCAGAATTGTATGACAAATTTCAATTTAATATACACAAAAGCAAAAGATGTACTCAAGCTTGTACAAGCAGTATCTTTCGATTTACTCTTTTTGTTGAACTCACAACTCAATCTATCTCTTTCACGGAAGTTAACAATTAATTAGTTTTATATAGAGAGACTAAGTATTCTTTATGGGAATTCGATGACAATCTTGCTCTTTTTTTTTGTTAATTTGCAAATGATACCTTTTTGAGTGAATAATATATACACTATTAATTAGTGCAAATATCTTTTATATTCTCTTCAAATCACAACCCTATTCACAACCGTGTCCAATTATAACCATGTGAGTTTGGGTGGACATTTATAAATTTGATTTTAATTAAAATTAATTTTGAGATAATGTAATTTATGTTTGAATATTTTTATTTTAACAATAAGCTAGAAGAAAATTTTAATATATAATTTTTAATCTAATACAAAAATTACATAAGCTGCTTCAAGTCAAAATTAAGTTCTTAACTTGAAATTAAACATGTAAAAATCTATCTAAAATTCAGTTCAACGTATATTTTAACACGATTTTGAATTATTTGACGTGAATCCGAAACATACACAATAATATTCTAACATATTAATGAGACAATTCAGAGGTGTTATATAATTATAAAGACATATATTTTTAATGAGGGTTGGATCAGAGCTAGTCCTTTATAATGTGAAGAATCAAGTTTTGAATTCTTAATTAACGAAATAGATGTCTATATTTAGTGTGTGTTTGTGTCTCAAATTAAATAGGATTGTTTCTGAAATAGAATACTTGTGATAAAAAAAACTTACATATTAACTTAACTAATAAGTCAACATTTATTTGAGTTTATAGTCTAGATTATTTTTTTATTTGAGTAAGTGATTTTTTTAATAAAAAGTAAATTTATTCAATCTTTTTATTCCCAGTCCCGCCACACTCTTTTTTTTTCTCTTACTTAGCCGCATTCTTGCCAGCTGCCACCCCGCTTCCACTCAATTCATGCCATATCTAATTAAATTTGGATGATTAATATTGATTGAAAAAGGCTAGTATAATAGCCCCTCCCCCTTTATTGGGACAATATATATGAGTTGACTAATAAACACATGTTTAAATTAAAAGTGTTTTTTATTAATAATTATTTTTAAATCTCAATAATTTTTTAGTAAAAAAAATATAAGATAAGTTCTCAACTAAACACACTCAATATAAATAAAGAAAATACACAAGTTCAGTCCGCTTTTTTATTTTCCTCTCTTTTGTTTTATTTGTGTTGTAATAATTAATTGGCAACTTTATCCCTTTCTTAATCTTTAGCTCTATCCCAGTTGGTTGTCATTATATTATCAACCATAAATTTATTAACGGAAATGAAATAAATAAATTAAGTTTCCATAACAAATAAAAAAAATATTGGCCACTTTTTTTCTTTAAAAATGGTGGCCACTTCTAATTCCATTAATTGGCCATTCTCCGAATATTTGTTAAAACATTTTAATGTCCAGTTGTTAACAATAACTTTCCTATAGGCCCATTTCTTTTTTTTCCCCTTTCTATTGGACGCTATTTTAACAACCCTACATTTCATCTGGCATGGACACGGTTATCACTTATCAAAGCATTCCATCGCCCTAAATAATCCCCAAGTTCTAATATGCCGTTTGAATGCCAATTTCATTACTTGATTATGCTTGTTTTACTGCAATTTACACTCATTAATTATTATTTTTTATAAAAAGATTGTATATATCTTTTTGACATTAGAAGTATTCGTGGGTTGGTTTGGACCGATTTTGGTCAAATTTGGGATCTCTCTAATCAAATTAGATCGGTTCGGTTTGGTTTTTATAACTTTTTTCAAACCTAACCCAACTCATTCGTTAAAGGTTTTGTTCAGTTCAACTCATTCGTTAAAGGTTTTGTTTAGTTCGGGCCAACGGGTTATCCATTTAATTTTGATCTTTTTTTTTTCTTAGAACTACTGTGTTATATCATGATCCATCCAAATATTCAATACAATTAACACAATATTATTAAATATTTGAAAGTAGTAAAATTGATTCATTTAATACCACCAATATAATATTCTAAAATAGATTAATACAAATTAAAACAAAATATTCTTCAACGAAATTACTATAATAGTTTGAATCACAACTATTTTCTACAAATTAATTTCTTGCAATAAGTTTTGCTACAACCAGATTTGTTACAACTAGATTTATTGAAACAAATGAACAAAAAATGATACATAAATATTATAAGCATGACTGAAAAAAATATGAAAAGGGGTAAAACAAATAACAATATACTTGAAAGTAATACTTTAAGAAGTTTCAACACTTGTAGTTCAAACCCTTGGAATTCCAATATTAGTAGTATTTAAAGTCAAATCAAACAACTCTGAAAATTTTGATTTGTTTTGATTGGTTCGGTTTGGTTTTGATCGAATCTATAAATCTAAACCTGTGACTCAACCCGTACATGAACAGTTTTGATTGGTTTAGATCGATTTTAACCCAAATACATAAATGACCCAACCCAAACTGTTTGAATCGATTTAGGTCAATTTGGGTTCACGAGTGACCCGTACCCGTGAACACCCATATTTGACATTACACTATCCTCCTTCAACTTTTAGAATATAAAAAAAACTTAAATATGTTTTTGGTCCTTGATATATACCTGTTTTGACATCTGGTCTCTAATAAATTTTTCTTTCGAAACAGATTCCTAATATTTTAAAAGTTTTGTCCAAGGTCCCCATCATTAGTAGGGATCCATTAACTACTTACGTGACTGTTAAATGGACACATTGACATGCGACGTGTGCTGCCACACGTAATATTTATGTGAGTGAGAATACATGTTGATTTTTTTTTTAAAAAAAAGGTAAAAACAACATCGTGTTTGGAATTCACATGCTGAATGTTTCCAATTATGGACACCTCAGCCTTGAACTCCTCCTCCCCACCCCTCGACCTCTACAACCTTTTCACCACCACAATCGAAGCATCACTCAACTCCCCTTCAAACACAATCCTAAACCCTCCATGCTCAATATTCTCCAAAAAACTCACGCATCGCCAACTGAAGCTCTGTGTAAGAAAACACCTTTAAATTCAACATAGGCACAAACCCATCTTCCTTCTCCTCTTCCTCCTCCAACCCCTTTCTTTCACAACCCCTTTTCTTCTTCACCATCACCAACAAAGTCTTCACCACCACCCTCAATCTTCTCCAAAAAACTCACGCATCGCCAACTGAAGCTCTTTGTAAGAAAACACCTTTAAATTCAACATAGGCACAAACCCATCTTCCTTCTCCTCTTCCTCCTCCAACCCCTTTCTTTCACAACCCCTTTTCTTCTTCACCATCACCAACAAAGTCTTCACCACCACCCCCAAAACCCCAACAACCCCAATCACAACCCCACTCCACGCCACCATTAGAGAAACATCCAAGCTCGAAATACCCATCTTCAACAACTAAACCTGATGAAGGTCATGTGCTGCTGCGGAGCTTATCGAGGGCAACGACGACGAGGAGAACGAGGTCATGTGGTTTCATTGCTTGGGATTTGTCAAGGACGATGGGCCCTACGATAGTGATGGTTGTGCATGGTCCTTTTGGAGAAGAAGGGGGTGACGATTTTCACTTTCTTCGGCATTCCACTCCCTCGCCTCCGATGAACACTTCTAGGTTATTTTGCATCATAAAACCCAAACCCCACTTCTAGGTTATTTCGCCTCCGAGAAGAAGTGGTTGCACTAATTGGGAAGGCCGAGGAACTGCGGGGAGCGCATGGTGTGGAGCTGGCGATAATGGTCTGCAAAGACGGCAAGGACGGAAGGGTGTTGGCTTATAGACATAACTTGTTGGCTCGTGAGAATTGTGGAGAAGCTATGGAACATGGTGGGCTTGGATTGGGAATCCACGTAGAAGATGAAGGTCTTGGAAGCTTCATCACCGGAAACAATGGAAAACAAAATGAAGAAGAAAACAATGGGAGGAAAGGAATTCAATACTTGTTTACCCATTTCAAAGACACAATAACAAGTGAGTGAAGAATGAGAAGAATGACGTCATTTTTACCTTTTAAAAAAATAAATTTCAACGTGTAATTTCACTTACACAAATATTACATGTGACAACACACGTTGTATGTCAACATGTTCCGTTAACGATCATGTATGCAGTTAATGGATTCTGACTAACGACAAAGATCTCAGACAAAACTTTTAAAATATTAGAGACCCGATTAAAAGGAAAAATTTATTAAGGACTAGATGTCAAAAATTGGTATATATTAGAGACAAAAACATATTTAAATCTAAAAAATATAGTGAATTTTTTATCATGTGTGAATTTTTTTTCCCTAAGAATTTAACCTAATTATATGTTTAGGACTCGGACTCACCATCACTTATTAACCTGAAACAATCTTTTATTTTTATTAATTGGTCCACGTATACAATAGTTAGTTTGCCTCATTTTACGATGAGTTGGTTCACTAATAATATCATAAAATAAGATAAAGAGGAAGAGAAAGTTATTAGAGTATTAATGGTCCACCTGCACTAAAAATAAATAATCTATACATACTTTCATACAAAAATTATCTATTAACTATTTTTTTAGTAAAATTTAATTAGATATGATAAAAATATTACTACTTTCGGTCCTTATAAGGTTCAAATAATTAATTTATCATGATTAAGGATTTTGATTGATTTAGTTGAGAGTATTAAATTTATCTTAAATTAATATATTTTGTTTCCAAATTTTTCAATGTGAAAAAAAATAACAAATATTTATGGGTTATATTTCTTTCACTGTTATGTGATTCTAAAACTGACTTTAATAAAGAGTATTTTTACAAATAAAAAATAAAAAATAATGCAAGAGATATTTTAAATTAGACCTTATAAGAATGATAAAATTATACTTTTAATTTGGACTTTATAATAAGGATTAAATTTGTATAAAATATTATTAACATAAAAAATAGATTTAATTGCATGTTTTACCATTCAAGTATCACTATTTTACAAGTTTTATTTTTTGCATTTTACCTTCATATTTTTTAATTTTATGCATTTTATCACTCACATTTTTTTCGCACATTTTATCATCACATTTTTTCAAGTTTTGTGCATTTTATTTTAAGTTGGTAACAAAATTACATCATTTTACAAAAATTGATGATAAAAATACATTGTTTTGTTGGGGACATATCAACACTTCGTTAGATATTTAAATTGGTAAAATACACGAAAATTTGAAATATGGTGAGAAAAAAATCTGTGATAAAATTTGTAAAATAATAATAATGGTGTGATAAAATATGTATTTAAGTCTAAAAATTATTAATTAATAATTGTTCTAAGGAAAAAAAAATAGGTTATCGAACTAACCTGCTCCTCCAAAATCAGGTTAAACAAGTTGGCCAATCTTAAACTGTCATGCCAAAAAGAATGGATTAAAAGGGTTGGCTGAACAAGTATTTTGCCACCTCTAATTAAAATGGGTCATACTTTACTGAGTAATAAATTTTTCAAATATAAGTCTCGAACTTAGCTTATTTACTTGATATGGATTATTATTTTCAAATTTAGCCTAGAAAAAAAATAAATAAAAGCTTAATTTGTCATAAGAACTTTTAAATAAGCTTACAAACTTGCTTTAAATAAATAAATAGGCCGAAACTCATATAAACTTGTCGGCTTAAGTCTCTAAATAGATTAATAAGTATATTAAAATTTACAGTAAAAAAATAATATAACAATAACAGTAAATTATTTTATTTACATTCATTTATAATTTTATATAGGTCTCAGGCTTTAAAAATCTTTTTTAGATGTGTTATCCTAAAACTAACAAATGTTAATACAAGTGTTAATGGTCTGTATCTCTTAACCAACTAATTTAATGTTTGAATCATAATTGACATTTGGGTATAAAATAAATTATATTAGAAAAAAAATACATATTTCGAATACATTCATGATTCCAAATGAAAATTTAATCACTACATTGAGCTGGGATTGCTTCGTTTTATTAACATATTAAAAAATATGCTATTCTAAATTCATTTTTTTCGTTAAATAGATTTAAAAAAACATCTTAACTTAACTTATCTAATAAATAGGTTAGATCAACTTTGTGTAAGTTAGCCCAGAAATTCTTGATGAGTCACCTATCATATTTTTATCCTTATTTATATAGAATAATTTGTTAAACCTCATAAAGTAAGAGTGTGATTTTTCTTATTTTCTTAATGTCTCAAAAGACGTTCTCATTCCTAGGTTAATTAATTACGTACTCTAGCTAAAAATGTTTCACTTAAAATAATCCCTATACATGCATTCAGAACACATGCTAAATTTTTATTGTTTATAAAAATGCTAACTCTTGAGAAATTAAAAGTAAATAGTTTTTGGTTCGAATATTTGATCTTACGAAAAATATTAAGTTTAGGCACCAATTTTTTTTCTTTATCTATTATATCTTTTTAAAAATAGATGATAGACATAGATTTCTTGTAAGTTTAGTGAAGAATTCCCTTTTTTTTTCTTTCAAATTGCTGCAAAGCTCCTTTAGCAAGCTTTTGCACCAACCTTTTTTATAGACTGATTTGTATCTTTGTTTTTTATGTAGTTAGCAGGTTCTCAACAGACTCTGAAATATATATATATATATATATATATATATATATATATATATATATATATATATATATATATGAGTTGAAATATTCTTTATACTTTATCAATAAATTTTTGGCTTATATAAAAAGATAGAGCATAAAGTTCTAAACTTATACTTTAGACCCATACAGAATATGAATAAGAAAGTAATTAGCATATAAAATTTCATGTGAAAGGAAGCTATTTTAAAGTTAAAGTTTAAAATAAAAGCTTTAAAAATAAAGTACAGGTTAAGCATAAAAAAAGTGGAAGGTTTTTTTTTCAGTTTTAAAATTCTTTTTAAATTAAAATTTATTTGATAAAAAATATTTAAAATTTTAAAATTTATTTAAAACTAATTGTCTTACTCAATAAAATTATATATATATATATATATATATATATATATATTTATAAAAATAAAACCACATAAAAGTATTAAAGCATTAATTTAGAACTTTTAATTTTAAAACATCAAAAAATATTTTAAATAATAAAAATATTTTTAATGACAATATACAAATAAATAATTGTATATAATACTGCCCAGTTCTATTACGTTTTAATATAAAAAAATGTTTCAAATTAGTTATTGTAAAATCATTAAAGCATTAATCCCCCCCCCCCCCCCCCCCAAAAAAATATTAATTACAGAGAATAGGAGATGAAAGAATATAATAGAAAGTTGCATAATATATTGTATGAAATTTAAAATATTAATTATATTTCTTAATGTCTATACTAAAATCTTAAACATCATATAAAATAGAATGAAGGAAATATTAATTAAAAAGTTAAGTATTAACTAGAAAAGATTAAATATTTTAAAAATTCTG